>NC_064860.1:84067952-84245452 GCF_024139225.1 Suncus etruscus | reverse complement strand
ATTTTTATTTTCTTACTGGATCATTTTTAATTCAGTCATTATTTTCAGAAAAAAAAACACTAGTGCGTAATGTTAAAGGATGTGGCATACTGATATCAATGTTGACAAAAGAGGACTTAAGTAAACAACATATGCAATTTTTAATAACATATGGACTATCTCATTTTATTACGCCTCCATTAATTCTTCAGTATTCATAGTGACATTATGACAATTTCGTAAAAGATTAAATGAATTATTTTTGAATTATGACTTAATTTCATAATTAATGTGTTAAACTGTACTATAAATCTTATAGTTTTGGAAGTTCAAAGCCTTAAATATTTTTCACTGGAATAAAAATTAAGTTAGAGAAAGTTACTCCTTTTGGGTAACAAACACAAGCATATTTTTTGACATACGGGGTGAGTGAAATAGTGGAATCCTATCCTGTATTCCTCAGATAATTGTTCCTTTCTGAGCTTTAAAACTAGCAATAAGCAAAATATCTTCAATATTTTTCTCACTTTGACCTTCATGCCAATTCTTTCTCTTAAAGAAGCTTTGGGATTTTTGTTTTGTTTTGTTTTGGTTTGGTTTGGTTTTTGGTTTTGGGGTTACACCCAGCAGTGCACAGGGATTACTCCTGGTTCTAAGATCAGAAATCACTCAGGCAGGCTCAGGGAACCATATGGGATGCCAGAATTCGAACCACTTTCCTGCATGCAGGGCAAACACCTTTCCTCCATGCTATCTCTTCTGCCCACTTTGGGATGTTTTACTTAATTTCTTTAGACTATTAAAAATACTATTCTCATCTCTATTGTTCAAAATATAACATAATTTTTCCATACAATTCAGAACTTAATAATTCCATAAAATATATTTAAATTACAGATACCAGTTATGGATATCTTTGGGATATTGGTCTGATTTTTTAATAATTCCATAAAATATATTTAAACTATACAGATATTAGTTATGAATATCTTTTGGATATCGGCATGTTTTTTATCTAAGTATGCAAGATTTCAGGAAGACTATCTGTCACATTGTATGAAAATAGAAATGGCCAGATATTTATCTGTGAATGCATGTGTTTATAATTATATTATATATCTGTAAGTATATGTGTAAAGCACCTGGATATTTTTGTGTCATATGCTCGTGAATTTAAAAATATAGGATCATAGAATTAGAAAACAATTTGGTCAGAGTGTTATTTGAATGAATTTCTCAATATTGGCAACTAATAAGAATATGTCTGAGTATATGATAAATTAATTCTAAGCAAAAGAGATCATAATTATATTTTAAATCAATTAGTTATTTTTCAGACTTGTTACTTTATCAGGGCACATATCAACCAAATAATAATTATAGCTGATAATATATTTATTATAAACTCAAAAAGCATAAATTGCCTCATAAGTATTAATAGTGTAATTTATATGCTCAAAATATGAATAATTGAGGCAAATACTGAGGTTCCAAATAAGTTAAGTGTAAGTAATCTGGTAACTAAAATTATGATGATTATGATGTCTATATCGTATTTATGATAAGAGAGAAAAGAAAGTTTAATATTAGGCCTATCCGAGACCTAATGATTCAATAAAATTCCTATATCTTAGAATAGGAAGCTATAGGTAAGAGAGTAATTTCAACTTGTAAAAATAAGCCATTGTTATTTATCAGTAAACACCATTTCATAAGAATACATATATACACACATATAAACAACATGCCCTTTTTATTGAATCAAATTATAGAGTAAAGATAAGATTTTAAGACATCCTTAAAAACACACAAGTTTAAGGTAATAATTTGAGTAATAGTTATAATTAAGAAGAAATTATTGATATGTTCTGATAGTTATAATGTCAAATTTTAATATAAGTACAAATTATATAGCTACCTTATTATAATTAAGATGTCTTGTATTGGAATGAAAATTAATACTTTTAAAGAGTTACTGATACAGCTGCAGTTAGTCCTAAATATATTGTATCATTGTGAGACACTTCTGAAATTTAGGTCTTTTTCTACCTGTTTGTTTCTTTTTTTTTTCCAATATATTTTATAGTTTCTGGTATGAGCTAAAGTTCTTCAATCCACCTGAAAGTGTAACGTGTAAAATATGGATTCAGCTTCAATTTTTTACATATGGTTATTCAATTCCACATTTGTTGAAGGGTTTAGCTTTATTCCATTTAATGTTCTTAGTTCCATTATCAAATGTTAGCTGATTATATACATAGGTATTTTAAATTGGATAATCTATTTTGACCCTTTGGTGAGATGGTTTATCTTTATTCAACTACTATGCTCTGTTTTGACCATTGTGACTTTGTATTATCACTTCAAGTTAGGGAAGGAGACGCCTTTCAATTTTTTTATCTTTGTTTTTCTGTGTGGTTTATGAACTCCCTGTGACTTCAGCTCTTTTGCTTAGTTTCCCCCATTGTTCTTTGAGTTTTCTGGGTATTAATGGTGGAATTTTATGTCCCAGTTTCTTTAGAACTGTTATTTGAGATGTGTTTAAAAGATGGCTACCAATATTTTTTTGCAGTCTTCCTAGAAACATATGCCCATCAAATACTTGTATTAAAATAATATAGCAGAGTTTCAGTGAAATTATAAACTGTCCACTTAATTTGGTTTATTTATTACAAAGATAAATATGAAAGGTGTTTCTTTAATAAACAAGTCAATTAATTAACCAGTAAAATGAACTAAATATTCTTCTATATTTTAAAATACAAATTCATATGCATCTCTAGGAACTATAATTGAATTGGTTTGTATTAATCTTCAATGAGACAGAAGAAAGAAAAACTTATAAAGAATACTTTTCTACCATTTCCTTTTAAAGAGAAGCTATAAAGAAATAAACATTTAAATAGTGCAATCAGTCTACTTGTAATTAATGTCACAATAAAAGTAAGATATTGCAGCAATGATAAACAACTGTAGACCAAAACCATTAAAGAAGAAGATTAAATTCAATTGAGCTATTAAAAAATAGATTTTTCTGTTTTGCTGTGTAAAGAATATGCATGAGAGTGTTTCAAATGGAGAAATGCATGATAAAAAGTATAGAACTAGTAGAATTTTATTCACTTAAATAGACTTAAAAGCTAATATAATTTATATCTTATTATTAGTGTTGGGCATGTCAGTACTTAAAATATTTTATCCTGATTAGATGAAAAAAAAAATAGAGACTAATTCAGGCATAATGATTTAAATATACTAGAGTAAGATAAATGCTATAAAAGACACATAAGATGTACTTGAGATTTATAATTTCTATAAAGTTGAAGAAATGTTCTATGTGTTTGCATTTTAATGTAAAAATCATCTCAGATTTATAATATAGATGAGGGTTAAAGGAAGACTTGACTGACTGATACCAGACTGTAAAGGGCATTATACTTTTCTTTGGTTTTATAGCTTTTATTTTCTTACACATTTTTCTTGCTCAATAAAAGTAATATTCTGAGACCTTATAGCTTTATTAAAATATTCTGATAAAAAGACTTAAAATGTTATTATTCTAGTTTTAAATGTATATCAGGTAAATTTGTCATTGTAAAACAGAATTTCAGAAATTTATCATCTTTTATTTACTTATCTTTAAAAATAAAACGAGTTTAATTAGAAGTTCTTTTTTTGTTTGTTTTGTGCCACACCCATTTGGTGCCCAGAGGTTACTCCTGGCTAAGAGCTTAGAAATTGCCCTGACTTGGAGGGACCATATGGGACTCCAGGGGATCGAACCGCGGTCCATCTTAGGCTAGTGCTTGCAAGGCAGACACCTTACCTCTAGAGACACCTCTCCGGCCCCAATATTCTTCAATAGAGCCATAATGTGTGTGTGTGTGTGTGTGTGTGTACATACATATATATGAATATCTTTCTTTGCTGTAAAGTAGAAGCAATCTAAAAAAATTGGGACACTGCATTACAAAGTAAATATTGGTGTAATAAAGCAGGATTGTCTCGTGCAAAACATGGACTTGCCTGTTAGTTGTCGGACAAGGAAACAGGTTTTGTAAAGTGAAAGATTTTCCTTAGGAATGACACCTGAGGAGGAGAATTTGAATGTGATGTTCTGGAGTAAAAACTAGGCAGAATATAACTAGAAAAAGAGTATTTCTTCCTTCACTAAATACTGCTGTAGGCCAGAATTTTGGAAAGCAGCTTGCTGCTTTAACCCCTGTGGTATAAAGTATTATAAATTCTAGTCAGCTTGAGATATTCATCTACTGTATTCTTGCTAAATACTTTGTTTATACTAAGGGACAATTATTTTTAAGACCCTGGGTATATTGCTTGTGGGTTTTTTTTTTAATATGTATCATTTGTTTCTGCAGAGGATAATACTGGTGATTTGCCAAAGAAAAGCAATACAGTATATCTCCTTTTGCTTTCTGTTTATCTTATCTGCAGATAAAAGAATGTATGTGTTATGTAAAATGCTCAATTATATATATTTTTGTTGAATATTTTAATTAAAAAAAAGAAAGGGAGGAAGAGATATAGAGACAGAAAAAGAGAGAAAGGAGCCAGACACTCAAGAAATAGCAAAGGTCATCAACAATGTCATAAAAATCCCTGGTATATATCCTAGCATTGAAGTGTGAAAGAATGAAAGACCATATACCAAGAGAAGACATGGCGGTGACTTTTGCTTGGGCACCTTATACCCAGGCAACACACATGTGCTGAATATTATAAACTTTTAAAGTTAAAAATGAATTTCAGGGCCAGAGAGATAGCTTGGAAGTAAGGCATTTGCCTTGCATAAAGAAGGACAGTGGTTCGAATCTCAGCATCCCATATGGTTCCCCGAGCTTGCCAGGAGTGATTTGTGAGCACTGCCAGGAGTGACCCATAAACAAAAAAAAAAAATAAATTTCATGCAAAACTTTCGTACCAAGCAGAACCAAAATAGTGAAGTTAAGGAAGAGAAGAAAACAAAAACATTACTAAGATAGATAGATAGATAGATAGATAGATAGATAGATAGATAGATAGATAGATAGATAGATAGATATAGATAGATAGATAGATAGATAGATAGATAGACAGACACATATATAAATAAAGGAAAAATAAATAAAAATGAATGTAAACATCTTAATAAAGGGAAAAAGTGATACAGGAGACTACCATACATTTGGGAATAAACAGATTAAGAGATAGTATTATAGAGGTATTAAACATATAAAGGAAATATAGGCTTCCCCATTGTCTTTTGAGATTTTCTTGTGGGAGGTGGAATCCGGGGCACATTTTCATCACAGACTCTGGTCTTGTTGAGTTTGAGAAATGATTTGCGGCAGAAAGGGCTTGTGTGGAGTTTTTGCACTGGGAGTCCTTCTGGAGCTGAAAACAGTATCAAGCAACAGTCCACATTTGGGGCGGGGATGAGAAGGAGGGCCACTGAGCATGAGTCAGAAGAAGTGTTGGTTGTAGTTTCTTGCCAGGGGACAAGATGTGGGGCTCAGAGGGTGTCCTTTTGCTTGGGAGATGGGTGATGGCTTACAGGGGCAGGAGATCAGTCTTGATATATAATTGGTTAAAAACTGAGGGTAAAAAGCTCAGGTCAAAACCAGGGCACAGAGATGATGGAGTCTGACACTCTCACTGACAAATGCACCAGCAATATAGCACCATTTCTTTTTGCAAAAGCATACTAAAAAGGGGGAAATTTTAAGTATAGAAACAAGCTCTTATCTACTGGGATAAGAACTCATATATTTTACAATACAGGGGTACCTCCCACCTTGAACATATGTCATGTGGCCCCAACTTAGAATCCATGTAATTAGAGAGCGATTGTCCAACCCCAAATCCTAGATCTCAGACATATACTGACACAGTTCTCCGCAACAGCTCCAGGAACCAAATTCCCTCTGGGACATTCTTAATACTCCTCTGACACCAACAGCTCTGATTTTGATATGACATCTTGACAATGAGGAAATGGTAACAACTAAAAGCAGGTTGTCTTATCTCACCACCTAAGGATAAGATGAAATCAGAAGACACGTCATTCTATAATCTGTGCAAAAGCCAAATCACCAACAATAAAAGACTGACTGTGACAACAATGACTGGGCAGAACTTATCCTGGGACCAATAAGAAAAACCAAGATTTCTAATTCCAGAAGTCTGACTAAGACATCTGAACTTATGGAAACATAATAAAAGACTCTATTCTAGGCTTTGTCCTAGGATCGATGCAAAAATCAAGACCACCAACTACAGAAGACTGAGTAAAGCAAAAGTGATGGATCAGAACTTCTAGAACCGTAAATAAAGACTCCATTCTAGGCTCCATCCTAAGTAGGACCTCTGCACATACCAAGATCTTGAGTTACAGAGGCCTGATTTTATCATCCACTACTGAGCGGAGGGTTTTCAGACACCATAAAAAGACCTAGAGGAGAGTAAAAGAACATGTACGGAGCTTGTAGTTATTCCCATGACAGCTTGCTTCTACGGCTGAGAAACCGTATATCTCTTAGGTCAAGGAAATTTCCTTTCTAATCTCTCCAATATTTACTGTGCCTATGCAAAAAAAAAAAAAAAAAAGGAAGCACAAATCTTTATTTGTTGTGTTTTTTATTTTTGTTTTTGTTATTGTTTTTTGTTTTGTTTTTATTTCTGGTTCCTGGTTATTGTTTAGATTTGTATTTATTGCTGTGGTGCTTTTCAAGTTTTCTTTGATTTTTTTTTGTACTGTTCTGTTTTTCTTCCTTTTTCCCTTTCTTCTCTTAAATTAACATTTCTAGCCTCTAGAAGGACTCCTTGTTTTTTTTTGTTTGTTTGATTTTTCTCCCTTTTTTTGTTTTAATTTTTTTTCCTTTATTTTTTTTCACATTCAATGTTTCTAAGAAAAGGGCAGATGCCTCTAACTAAAAGATAAATGGGTTGGCAATGTTTTACATAGGCACAGCCAATGTTGAAAAAATGAAAAAATAAATTATCCTAAAAACAAGGAGTCCCTACGTACAAAAAATCTTGTTTTAGACTAACTATAGGATTCAGGCACAATAATTTGTTGGATCCCAAAGTCTTAGTTCAAGGTCCCAGGAAAGGTTCTTCTCAATCATAGTTTTCACTGTCAGGTGTCTCTTATTAAATATATTGATGTTAGTACATATCCTATGTCAAAATCAGGATTCTGATGTATCACCTGGTTTCACCTTACCTTAGATACAGAGGCATGGAAATATACTTTCAAGGAAAGTCATTGTTGATTTCCAAATCATTATCAGGTAAGTGTGTTAGCCCTCCCTGTGGCAATATTATGTCAAGGCAGTTCCAGTCATTACTAGACAATCTGTCATATTCATTTACGAGTCCACCTTTATGATCTCCCTGTCACGTCAGGGTTAACACAGGTGAGGATGATGTAAATATGTTAAGGTCAAGTCAACATGATGAACTAGAAGTTGGCCTTGTTAAACTTCTTAAATTATGAACTGATATAAAAATACAAAAAAGATCAATGAAACTAAGAGCTGGTTATTTATTTTCAAAAATGTAAACAAGATTGATAAATCATTAGCATGACACACAAAAAAAGAGACATAATAGACAACAATAAATAGAATTAGCATGAAAGGGGCTTTTGGCGTTTGCCTTGCAATCAGCCAATCCAGGACCTAAGTTGGTTGGTTAGAATCCCGGTGCCCCATATGGTCCCCCGTGCCTGCCAGGAGCTATTTCTGAGCAGACAACCAGGAGTAACCCCGGAGCACTGTCGAGTGTGGCCCAAAAACAAACAAACAAAAAAAATCACAGAAATTCAAATGATCATCAGAGATTACTGTGAAATTATTTATGCCATGAAATAAGAGAACCAAAAATATTCTTAGACCAGGCTTTATTTAATTAAGTATTTATTTAAATACCTTAATAGATCTATAACTATTGAGAAAATTAAAAAGGCAATCAAAAGTCTTCCTAAGAACAATAGCCAGGAACATATGATTTAACCAGTGGTTCTTCAAGTTATTGGAAAGGACTTATTTTCAAACCATTTTATTCTCTTCCAGGAAAAGGAAGAAATAGGAACACTTTCAAAGTGCTTGTATCATTTATTTATTTTTTATTTATTTAATTTATTTTGGTTTTTGGGTCATGCCCGGCATCGGTCAGATGTTACTCCAGGCTCTAAACTCAGAAATCGCCCCTGGCAGTTGCGGGGGACCATACGGGATGCCAGGATTCGAACCACCGTCCTTCTGCATGGAAGGCAAACACCTTACCTCCATGCTATCTCTCTGGCCTCCACTTCTATCATTTATTACTCTGATAACAAAAACAGAAACAATAAAAATAAGCAATTATAAAATGAAATCCATGATGAGCACAGATGCACAAATACTGAACAAAATACCTTCAAATAAGATATAATGATTAATCAAAAAGACCATGTACCATGAAGAAGTCAATCAACATAATACACAATATATAAAATAAAATATTGTTTCATCAGGTTGACAAATGCAGAGAAGACCAAGCAATCATTCATAATAAAAACTATCAACAAAAAGGTCATTGAAAGAACTATCCTCGGGCCGGGCGGTGGCGCTAAAGGTAAGGTGCCTGCCTTGCCTGCGCTAGCCTTGGACGGACCGTGGTTAGATCCCCCGGTGTCCCATATGGTCCCCCAAGCCAGGAGCAACTTCTGAGCACATAGCCAGGAGTAACCCCTGAGCATTACGGGTGTGGCCCAAAAAACAAAAAACAAAAAACAAAAAAAAAAAAGAAAGAACTATCCTCAAAATATCCAAAGCTGTTTGCTACAAACCCAGAGCAAAGATTAAGGGAAAAACTAAAAGCTTTTTGTTTCTCAAGTTTTTATTTATCTTTCCCTAGAGAACCAAACAAATTAAGACAGGCCAAAAATTTTCCAGACCTAAAATCAAAGAGTATGTCTGAAAATGTCATTTGGAGCTATATTGGCAAATTTCTAATTTTATTCTAATAATTCTAAGGGCTTTTCTTTACAGATTGAAACAATTAAAATATATTGGATTGTTAAAGTGATGTTAGTTTCAAAAGTGTGAAATACTTTAAAAATACTGAAAATAGATCAGGATATACTGAAATTCTGCTATGATTTTTATTATCTTATTCATTGTTTGATAATAAGTACTTTATTATTAGGCAATATAATAGCCAAATTGAATATATATGACAATAAAAGAGATAGTTGGGATTCTAGAAGACATTCCTGGGACACTGCCTCTAAATATATTTTTCTTATAATTTTTGTCAATTATTAAAAAGATATGAACTACTTGGAGTAGAAGATGTGATGGTTTTTCTTTTTTACTTTGACTGGTGTGGCATTGAAGCCAATTATTCCAATGGCACTTAGTAAAATCCTATAGATATTGAGACCAAGTAACACGATAGCAAAGCTGTTCTGTCTGAATTTTAAAATGTCAACCCACATATTTTTCATCAGTCTAGACTCAGGAATACAATCTGACCTTTATAAGAATAATATGGAGCTGGAAATATTGGCAGGCTCTGGGGTCATATACAACAGAAGAATACCTCTTTGATTTGTTCTTGTTCATTGGTGACATAGACTACCTTCATATTCGATTGCAGAAAGAGAGCTAGATTTGCACCTTCCTTATTTCCTCACTGGATCTTAGTTCTTTTAATGCATAGATGCATTAACTTTACATACAGGGGTCTCAAACTCAATTTACCTGGGGGCCACAGGAGGCAAAGTCGAGGTGAGGCAGGGCCTCATAAGGGATTTCGCTTACCAAATATTCACAATAAAAAATTGTATCAGTAAGAAAAAAATCACAAAAAATCGCATTAAACATTTGCATACCTCGAACAGAACTGCTCAGAGTATGCGAATGTTTAATGCGATTTTTTTCTTACTAATGTGATTTTTATTGAGATTATTCGGTAAGCAAATAATAGTGAATACTGCGATATTTGAAGGCCAACCCATGGCCCACGGGCTGCGAGTTTGAGACCCCTGCAAAGCTTCAAAATGCATTGTTCCATTTTACCAGAAGTCTAATACTTAGTTAATTTTATTTTACCTGATATTTATTTATCCTCATTGATATACAATATAGTATTCCTATCCCAATGTATACTCCTTACAGGAATACAACCAACAGGATGACAAATGTTAGAAATCTTTGAGTTTTTACTGTGGTATAATAACCAGTCTGAGCAATTCAAAATATTTAAATGTAGTACAACTTCGATTTTTATTTAAATGTCACTGTTAAAATAAAATTCAAGATAAAGTAAAGGAATCTCTAATAACTGAAGATGGTTTGGTTATTTTATTGCTGGTTTGTCTTTGTAGATTTTGTTTTTAATCTCTTCTTTTTCTACTGTGATTGAAGGGAAATACAAAAAAAAGTGGCAGCATAGAATTTTGCTTAGAAAATATTACTGGTTAAAAAATAATTTACTGGGGCCGGAGAGATAGCATGGAGATAAGGCGTTTGCCTTTCATGCAGAAGGTCATCGGTTCGAATCCCGGCGTCCCATATGGTCCCCCGTGCCTGCCGGGAGCAATTTCTGAGCATGGAGCCAGGAGTGGCCCCTGAGCACTGCCGGGTGTGACCAAAAAAAACCACAAAAAAAAAAAAAAAAAAAAAAAATAATTTACTTTGTAGGCAAGTAAAAATTGGAGAAGTCTATTCTTAAGAATTCCTGACATTTTTTATGCAAATCTATTAGTTTTGTTGTCTTTTTGCTTTATTCATAACTGCAATTTGGGGGAGTTCACCTTAGTTAATGGAGTTTATATAAAAAGTAATTCTGAATAAATTAGGAAAATCAATGTAAGCTAGTATACTAGCTTTTAATTTATAACTTTTTAGTGTGTTTTGCATAATTAATATGCATCTGTGATGCAAAATGTTTGTATTCATACAATCTTCTTATATAAATGTGTGTATATATATAATATATTGATACACTGATATTTTAATAAAAAAAGTAACAGAAAAGAAAAATGCTTTATGGTTGAGGTTTTTTTTCTTTGACTGTTTCCAAAACTCCCAACCAACTTAAACTTTTAGCTGTTTGAATTCCTTTGATTCTTTATACTAGAATCATGTAGAACTAGCTTATGGCTCTCTAAATTTTAGTAACTTTTCTTTCTCTTCATTTTATTTTTGAGAAATGCCAAATAAAGTATGTCATTGAGGGAAAAAAATCAATCAACTAAATATATATATATATATATATATATATATATATATATATATATATATATATATATATAAACTCACTCAAAGTTTGTAGCAAAAGGTAATCATAATCTCAGACATTTAAAGGAATAATCATTTAAACGAGTGCAACACTGAAGTATGAAGTTTTTCAAAATACAATACAAATCATTAGAATTATAGATATCATAGGAACCAATTCTAAAATCTTCCTTATAAATAATTTTAGCTTGTCTGCATTTAGTAACTGTCTCAACCCAATATACAATACCATGAGCAACTTACCATTATTCAAGTGATTGGAAGGATATAATGGAACCAGTTAAATAAAAGTAGGATCCTTACTAGACTTTGACTCTGTAGAAACGATATTCTAAGCTAAAGGATGTCCTAAACCATAAATTTCCTTTCCGATCATTGTAATTTTCAATATATAAAATTACCTTTGTCTTATTACAAACTTCAGTATGACTCAGAAGAGCATGGTAATATGTCGGACATGAATGCAATTTAGGATGAGTAGAATTTGCATTAATTTTTTTTCTTGCTGCATTGACTCACAACTTAAAGAGGAAAACTGATTTTAAGCAGAATTAGTGTGAATTAGAGGGACAAATTAAAGTTAATTATTGAAAATAACAGGGACACTGGATCATGATACTGTGGAAAGGGCAAGTGATTGAACCAGGTTCGATCACCCAATCCTCTGCATCCCATGAGGTCCCTCGAGCCCACTTGGAGTGCAGAGACAGAAGTAACAACTAAGTACTACTGGATGTGGCTACCCCAAAATAAAAAAGTCTTAAACCTCCAAAAAAGAAGAGTTGGAAAGTGTTCCTTGGATCATCGGTAAAGAAGTTATTAATTAATCAATCTATTAATTAGATTAATTAATTAATAATTAGTAATTAATATATTAATTAGAATATCAGAATGAGATAATATAATGTAGGAAATTAAAATAAAAGAAAAAAGTGCATATAATAGTTACTTTAACTTTATAGTTTTTATATTTTTAATTTAAAAATTAACTGACCATAGTAAAATTATTTGCTTTCTCAGAGGTTTTTTGCTGTCTGTCGAAATGATTTAGGTCTATTTTTACTAAATTGCCAGAAGCTGTAATAGAGTATCTTTTTTACAAGCATTCTTGTTTCTGATTTTGATTTTGATGAGGACATGCTTATATTGAAGTATGAGGAGAAAAGAATTTTGCAGAGACAAAAGTGACTTTTGAAAGGTAATAAAGCTTTCGTTTTCTTTCTTTTATTTTTTTTTTGTTGTTTGTTTGCTTGTTTTGTTTTTGGATTACAATTGGCGGTGCTCAGCAGTTACTCCTTACTGTGCATTAAGAAATTGCTTCTAGCAGGCCCCGGGGGAACATATGGTATGCCAGTTTGAACCCTGATCTATCCTGGGTCTGCAAAGCTTAAATTTTGGCAAATGACTTATTGTTGTGCTATCACTCCAGCCCAATAAAGCTTTCTTAATTTGAGAACTATGAAATAAGGAAATACATTTTTAATTTAAGAAAAGGCTTTTTTTGGGATGCCAGGAAAGTTTCCTTTTGGTTGTGAGCCTTTGGGAAGGGGTAATGAGTATATATGGAGCCAGGGGTTGATCCCATGATGGTATGCTTCAAGGATGGAGAAACCCTGAATCTCTTAGGCCACGGGAATTCCCTTTCTTCCCCAATACTTACTGTGCCTATGCAAAAAAAAAAAAAAAAAAGTGGGGGGAACGCCAAACCCTACCACTCCAGAATCCATACTTTTTCTTGTTTTGTTTTGATTTGTTTGTTTTTTACTTTATTTTCCTTCTCTTTTTTTCTTCCACTTTTCTCTTTCTTTTTCACGGTTGTGTTTATTGTTTAGAGATTTATTTTTATTTTTATTTGCCAGGTCCATTTTTTTTCTTTTTTCTTCCATTTTTCTTTCTTTTTTATTTCTCTCTCTTTTTTCTTTTTTTGGTAGTAGTCACCAAATTTTTTTTCTCCCCTTTTCCTTATCCTTTTTATCTCCAATGACGGTGGAATGGATGCTCAATCTACAATCTGTTAAGTAGAGACCAGTTGCACTAGCATACTGGGGGATAGCAGAGAGAGATATGGGATGCATACTGGGAACAGGGGCAGAGGGAGGACAGCACTGGTGGTGGGAATGTCCCTCATTCATTGTCACTATGTACCATAAATGATACAGTGAAAGATTTGTAAAGCAATTTGGTCACAATAAAAATTAAAAAAAATAAAAATATTGGAAAAAATATATTATCTTCAAAAAAATTATAATTCCTTTATAATGCTAAAATAGTTCACTTGTCTTGCCTTCCTTTCTTTCTCCCTTTCCTTCTCTGACTCTGTCTCTTTCTCTTTCTTCTTTCTTTCTTTCTTTCTTTCTTTCTTTCTTTCTTTCTTTCTTTCTTTCTTTCTTTCTTTCTTTCTTTCTTTCTTTCTTTCTTTCTTTCTTTCTTAAAAAAAGAAAAGTATTGTATTTATTTTTGCCAAAGTATATGACCTCTTTAGGAAAAAAATCTTATATATGTTAAAGTGTTAGTAGGCACAAAAGTCAGTATATAGTTTATACTGTATTCCTTTGTTTTATTTTGCTCATAAAATTTAATTTAAAATATATGAGAATATTTTCTTTCTATATAGAATTCTTTTAATAACATTATTACTGTCATCAAGTAAACTTCTCATTTTATATACAGGCCAGCTTTCTGAGGTACTTTAGAAAAATTTGAATTTCACAATATTAAGAAATACTCTCATGTTATCCTATTTCTTTTATGCTCTTATGCTTTTTATATATGACTCCACCAAAAAAGGATTTGTTTTCATGTGCAATGTGTATCTTCAGATATTATATTAACTTCCCTCAGAGACTATGGATAAATCTTAAAAAACAATATATTGAGAGTCTGAAGAATTCCAAAATGTATAATTTGAAGCTTAGTTATAATAGACTGAAGAGTATTTAGGGATAATATAGACTACTCATAAAAATTAGTATTAATATAGCAAAAGTCATCTATTTTCTAACTCACTTTGACAACAAAATCTTAATTTGGCATAAACAACAGGCTATTCCATCAAAAATGTATATTATTGAGATAATGTATATAGAACTATATTTAATTTATTTTTCTTTTGTGGCCACACCCAGCAGTATTCAAGTCATAGTCCTGCAGCCTGGGGAGACCATATAAGGTACAAGAAATTAAAAGCTTGTCTGCCGTCTGCAAGGCAAACTACCTATATGCTGTGTTCTTGCACTTGCCCCAAGAACTGTATATTTATTATTTATGTTGAAAAGGCAATGTTAGTATTATTTAATGTTTTAATGCAGGTTTTACATAGTATCTATTATGACATCAAATATGCTTTTCAATTAAATTTTATTATCAAAAAACTTAAAATGGTTTCTGTCTAGTTATTTAGATTTATATTTTCTTCTCTATTTAAGGGAATATATAATTATGTATAGAAGTTGAATAGTGGGCCCGGAGAGATAGCACAGTGGTGTTTGCCTTGCAAGCAGCCGATCCAGGACCAAAGGTGGTTGGTTCGAATCCCAGTGTCCCATATGGTTCCCCGTGTCTGCCAGGAGCTATTTCTGAGCAGACAGCCAGGAGTAAACCCCTGAGCACCGCCGGGTGTGGCCCAAAAACCAAAAAAAAAAAAAAAAAAAAAAAAAGAAGTTGAATAGTGATATTGAATTCAAGTAATGATTTTTTCTACAATATACTATTGAGGACCTTATCTATATTAAGTATGCCCTATCAATGTGAGGAAATTACTTTCTCTCTTTCAATTGTAGGATTATTTTATTTATGTCCTTAAATTCCAAGTTTAGATTATAAAGATTTCTATTTAATCACTCTTTTCCCCTTTATTGCTTTGTAGTAACTGTACGCAAGGTTTATCTGAAACAATTTTGTTTACTTGAAAAAATTATAAATTTTTATGATTTAAATATAGACTTAAGATGTCCTACAAAACAATATTTCCTCAGGATATGACATACATTGCAATATACTCTGAAAGGCTTATTTAAAAATCACATCATGATTTATAATTTATTAGATGCTTCTAGCTAAAGAAAACCTTTCGGATGCTTAGTTAATTTATAAATTGAGCACAGTTTATCCCATCCATTATTAATGACAGTTCATTTACTATTAATTTTATGTATCATGTTATTTTTATGTTTTATTTTTATGTTATTTTAAGGGTAGATATGGAAAGTGTAGTTTTATTTTTATTTGAATCATATATATGTTCCCAAAGCAGCAGGAACAATTCTAATTCTTCCATGCTTTGTGATGAATCATAATAAATTACATTTTGCATATAATAGTAGACATAGTAACAGGGAAGTTGAGATGGACCAAATGGTGATGGCTAGTCTCTTGAGGATGGTAAAAAAAGTGACTGAAGGGCCCGGAGAGATAGCACAGCAGCGTTTGCCTTGCAAGCAGCCGATCCAGGACCAAAGGTGGTTGGTTCGAATCCCAGTGTCCCATATGGTCCCCCGTGCCTGCCAGGAGCTATTTCTGAGCAGACAGCCAGGAGTAACCCCTGAGCACCGCCGGGCATGGCCCAAAAACCAAAAAAAAAAAAAAAAAAAAAGTGACTGAAACCCAACTACAGCCATATTTGTAACCACAGTGTTTAAATAGAAATATTTAAAATAAAGAAACTTGTGGAAAGGTGGAAGAAGGCTTTAGAAAGAGGAAAGATGTTGCAAAATGTTATATCTCAATTAAAAAATCAACAATAGAATAATGCTGTAGATTTATTATTTAACAAAATACTGAAAAACTTATTATTCATAAGGTACACAATTTTATTAAAGATAGCTTTGACAAAATATTTTCAAAACTAAAGGAATATATTTAGAGTTGTTCCACCTATCTTGCCAAATACTAACTCAGAAGTCCAAGTTTTATGATGCAAGTAGCTTATATAATTAAATTATAGTTAACATCATTGTATAATTTTCTATCATGTGTTAATAATTTGGAAATTCAATTTAGAAAGAATTTTCATAAAATAATTCTTTTAAGGGAAAAGTAGTTATTAAAACAAATTTGTATGTGAGTTTATTAAAAATCTTAGTTTTAAGGGCCAGAGCAGTGGCACAAATGGTAGGGTGTTTGCCTTGCAGAAGCTAACCTAGGATAGACCACAGTTTGGTTCCCCCCACTCCCCCGCATCCCATATGGTCCCCCAAGCCAGGAGAAATTTCTGAGCGCATAAGCATGAGTAATCTCTGAGCATCACCGGTTATAGCCCAAAAAGAAAAAAAAAATCTTAGTTTTTATATAATAGTCCATTTTAGAGACACAGAAAGTAATCTAGTATACTTTGTGATCATCTGGAATATTAACGTTTTTAAGAGGTGAGTGAATGACAGAGACTAAAAATCCCCTAACGTGCAAGTCTGAGTCTATGAGTTTAATTTCTATTGCTGCCCACAGAAACAAAAACACAGTTGCAGAAACACTTCTTTCTGAGGATCCTAGCAATAATACAAAGTGGAGAGCTCTTGCCTTGCATATAGTCATCCTAGATTCTATTCCCATTATTGTCTGGTTTCCCTAGGTCTACCAGAAGTGGTCACTGAGTGTAGAGCCAAGAATAATCCCTGAGCATTACCAATTGTGAACACAAAAGCAAAAAGAAAAGAAACACTTCTATCAGAAACAGCAGGCATTGTGGTTAAAAATGTGTGATCTCGCGGGAGAGATGGCGCTAGAAGTAAGCGCTAGCCAAGGAAAGACCATAGTTCGATCCCCCGGCGTCCCATATGGTCCCCCCAAGCCAGGGGCAATTTCTGAGCACTTAGCCAGGAGTAACCCCTGAGCATCAAACGGGTGTGCCCCCCCCCCAAAAAAAAGTGTGATCTCCAGAGTATAGAACCTTGGGCAATAATGCATACATTATAATCACATAGCATTTCCTACCAAGCAGTGAAAACTGAATATGTGTGTGCGACTTTCAGATAAAAAAAAATTTAAAGGACCACACACCAGGTATGCAATTTTGGGTGTATTGAGCACCAGGACAAAAAAATTCAAGAGCCCCAGTCATCACAACAATAATATCAAAGTAAAGGTAGTAAATGAGAGGTAATTATTAAATAAACTGGGTTGAAGAGTTATTTTAAATAATATGCATATTTAAAATTAAAATTTTAAATAAAAACCTTAGTGAAGCCAATTTTGGTTAATTAAAATATGCAATTTAATTAATAAAACAATTTAAATTTATGTTAATTTTAGGATTATAATAAAGGCAAATTTGATTGATTTTAGGAAAATTCTCAAATATAATTTTTATCATTAAATTTTTTCTAATAGTCAACTAAAATAATATTGATCCTCACACAATTTAATGTTTCTGTTCTCTCTAATTATGCGTTCATCTATATGCTAAATTTTTGAAGTCTCAAACAATCAACACTAGGGGCCGGGTAGGTGGCGCTGGAGGTAAGGTGTCTGCCTTGCAAGCGCTAGCCAAGGAAGGACCGTGGTTTGATCCCCCCGGCGTCCCATATGGTCCACCCAAGCCAGGGGCGATTTCTGAGCACATAGCCAGGAGTAACCCCTGAGCGTCAAACGGGTGTGGCCCAAAAACCAAAAAAAAAAAAAAAAAAACAATCAACAATCAATCAACACTCAATAGTGTTTGGAAGACCGCTTTAAATCATGGGTATATATAAAATGACAAAATTCCTAAAATGCTGTTATAAAAATCGAATAAAGAAAAATTACTTTATTGCAACAAATATCATAATATTATGCTTTTTTGGTTTTTTGTTTTTGTTTTGTTTTTGTTTTGTTTTGTTTTGTTTTGGTTTGGTTTTTAAGCCACACTTGATGACTTTCAGGGATTACTCCTGGCTATGTGCTCAGAATTGCTCCTGATTTGGGGGACCATATGAGACACCAGGGGATCTAACTATGGTCCCTCCTAGGCTAGCATGGGCAAGGAGATGATTTACCCCTGCGCGACCATTCCTGCCCCAATAGTATGCTTTTTTTTATGCTTATTAAATGCTATGTGTGTGTGCGAGCTCATACACATGTTTAATTTTGTTGATTTTACTCAATAAAAATTTCCACAAACAGGGCTGAAATACTGCTTAATTTTCTATATTCAAAAATTGGGGATAAGCTTGTAAAATTGCAGTTGAGTTAATTTCACATTATAATTTAAGTTCATACTTTCAAATTCATACTATAATTTCAGGTATGAGCTAAAGTGTTGTTGACCTTGTTTATTAAATTAGTATGTCTTTTACAAACATTTTACCAAGAAAAGTGATACAAGACGAGGCTCTGAAACATCTCAGGTTTTTCTCATTATAAAAGAAAGAATTCAAGGAAAAGACAGTCAAGATACATGAGTACAGATCTTTTTGGAGTTTGTTCGTTTTTTGCCACACCATAATGTTCAGGGAATAACCCTGGCTCTGTTTCCTGGTTCAATCCTGATTGTGCTGAGGGTGCAAAGATGGAACCTCGGATGGCCTCAGACAAAGAAAGTACCTTACCTGTGGGCAGAAAGAGTAAGATATAGACATTCTTAGGGGAGAAACTGATTTTGGGCTTAAGGTTAAGAATCGTTTTTCTTTTGAGCTAAACCTTATGTTGCTCAGTGATTGAACTTAGATTTCCCACATGCTATGTACATATTCCACTACTTTAAGTCATCTCCTCTGTCTGGGGGTTAGGTATTTGGGGATGTTAACCTACGAAAAGTTATATGCTTAATGGGTTGGGTATGGGTAGTATGATTGGGGTTGTGCTAAACTTATAAATACATACAAGGTCTCTATGCTAGCTTACCAATTATATCTTTAGCACTTACCTCACAGCTAGGGGACATGCAAGTACAGTGGGCCTAAAAATAAGAGTAATAAGAGTTTCAGTTATCTATTCATTGGGCATATTTCAGTACTTAAGTGAAACTGTTTTTTCAAATTCCTTTCATTATTAGGATACTGGTAACTTCCCCATATAACCTCTCTTACAGAAATACACTTTAAATAATGTTATATATTGATCAGTTAATAAAAATGTTATGATTGAAGAACCCAAAACTTAGATTTACATTTTCCATTAAGATGATTATTCAATACTTATAAGATTCATACACCTATAATGACCATTACTCAAATCATAAGAAAAAAATTATGTGGTTTCAAAAAGGAGTTTTGTATATCTCTTGTAATATTTATTAAATCAAATATACCTTTGCAAATTTTATATATATGTAGATTCATATACATATATATTTTGTTTTGCATGCCAAAAGAATGCATTTTTTAATAAAAATTATAAGATTTTAGTCAAATTTACATTTACCATTATTTACATCATAATTCACATGAATTAAAATATTTGCCTTAAATATTTAAATAGTTTATATTTAATTTAATATAATTTAAATATTTTATATTTTAAAGAATACCATATTTTGACTTAAAGGCTTTAATATTATGCAAATATATCATTTTATTTGCTACAAGCCATCTAAAACATTTGAATATAAATTATACATATTTTGAATGAAAAAGATATTTGTTTCAATTACATTTTGAAACTTATGGGTAAACCCATGGATATTCTGAGGATTTTTTTTAAATTGAAATTTTATCTGAGGATTTTTTTTACCTTGAATTTTTAGCTGAGTAAGATCGAATAGCATGATCTCTACCAGGATAAACAGAGAAATTAGGTTTACAGCTTGATACACTAAACATGCATGGCATACACTGCATTACCTAAAATAAAATCTCTTTAGGACTATCATTTTGTCATGGAAAGCAAAAATTACTTTGCAATATTATATCTTTTAGCAATGAACACCTGATGAAATATATACCTTAAAATTTCATTATCTTTTCTTTGATGACTGAATTCATATATAACAATCAGAAAGAAAACTTTTGCTGTTACTACAAGTGATTCATAACTTTAAATCTAAAGGCAGATTTGTATTTGTGGAACTATATATGCAGTCAGATTTTATACTTCCTTTATTGGTACCCAAAGATTGGTTTATAATTTACTGCTACCTTTGCTCCTTACATTAGATGCCTGGAGAGAGGAAATAAAGAGCTAGAGTCATGATTTCTTTTCTAAGATTTTGGAAGCTGTTTACTTACTCAATATCTTTTTGTTTGAATATAGCACTATAAAACTCTGGGAGAAAAAAAGATAGGAAAACTGCTGATGTGGTTTCAACCTAAATAAGCAACATGAACAAAGAAAGTCTAACTTCATCTATAGCTTAAAACAAAACACTTGTATTCTAGTAATCACAAAAATATGATATAATTTTCTTAGATATTAGATTTGGCTAAGGCATTTTTGACAATAAATACTGTTTTCTTAGTTGGCTAGTGAGTCAATAATTATTTATAATTTTAAGTTTAATAGTGTATTGAATTATATCCTGTGATTTTTATAAATTATTTCTAATGATTAGAAATTAGAATAAAATTTTAATATGTTACTGCACAAACAGAAAGTTAGGTTAAGCCTGAACTGGGAGTCTAGTTGCATAGTTACTTTAATATTTATTTTGAATTCTTTTGCAGCTTGCCAATATATTCTTGAGAAATGCTTACAGTTTTTTAAATTATCTTTATAATCCTATAACATTTAAAAGGAAATATCCTGTTTTCTAGTTGTCTTTGGCATGAACAGAGTGCAGTAAAATAAGACTTTTTACTACCTACCTATAAGATCTAACTGCTAAGCATCTTTCATAATTAAATCTTTACAGGTAACCAGAAAAACAGTTGTTTGTGAGAAAAGAATGTTTATGGAAAAGTTGTGAATGTTTTTAAATATTTGTTCTATTTGCTACTATTAGAATTTTTACTATAAGAGTATACAATTTAACATAAAAACTTTTTTCACTTTTAAACACAGGTGGTGTAGGCTTCATAAGCCTTGAGTATGTAACTTTTGGAAAATTTTAGTTAATAAGAAAGTTACAATTTTCCTGACAAGTAAATTTGATCATAGAAATCACAAGAGGTGCCTGACAAGTTAAATATCAGTCCACAGCCTCTTAGTGACAGCAGCTCCTCACCTTAGCTTTTCTTCATATTCAACCTCTTCATATCAGCGTTTATTTTTCTCTACACTGAACTTTGATTTGGCATATAAATAAAATTCAAAGTGTTATCAGACCTTACAAATCCCAGTGTTTGTTTAGCTCTTAACTACTTTTGACATAAAGCTCTATTGGTTCTGACTTCCATCTGCAAAATGTCTTCTTACTTATTCCTAAAAGTTTTTAAACCTATAATTCTCAAAAAGTTTGTAGATGTTTTTATAACGAGATTCCTGATTTTTTGGACAGCTTTCATAAAGATTTTTTTTTACAGACACCTGTTGTGCATATAAACTTAAAATATGTACATGTGTTTTTTAAATATACATAGTTCTTTTACCACCTACAATACATCAATTTGGTTGTTTTGATCACTTTAATGTTGTCTCGTCCAAATTGGGACCAAGATTCTGACTGGCTGGTTAATTAATTTTAGGTCATATTTTTTATTTTGTCAAATTATTTTGGTGTACACATATTACATTAAAACTTTATCTGATGGGAATTGGATGAATAGCTTCCCCCATTCCATGGAAAGTCTTATATGTTACCTTTTAAGTGCAGAAAGTTCTCAATTATGTAATTTATTCACATTTTTATATTTGCTTTCACTTTCTTGGACAGTGATGTTTCATCTTTGAAGATTTATTTAGCTTAAATGACATGGAGTGCTCTGCTTACATATTCCTCTAAGTACCATATGATATTAGGTCTGATATCAATGTCTTTCACTCATTTTTATTTTGACCTTAATGCATGATTTTAAAAATAATTCGGGGACCAGAGCAATGGCCCAGTGGTAGGGTGTTTGCCTTGCATGTGGCTGACCCATGAGGGACATGGGTTAGATATCTGGCATTCCATATGGTCCCCCAAGCAAGAGAGTTTTCTGAGCACACAGCAAGGAGTAACCTCTGAGAGTCACCAGGTGTGGCCCAAAATAAAATAGTAATTTTTGAGTTCACGTTTGTTGCATGTGGTTTTTGCATGTAATTGTCCATTTTTTTCCAACATTCCTTTCTCCAAAATGCATTTCTTGTCCTTTATCAAAGATTGAGTGCATACCTAGGGATCTGTGAAGTGTGATGTCTTCCTGATATACATATTCCTTTATTATTAAGAAATGCCCATCTCTGTTTTTTATAACATTTTTAAATCCTAAAGTCTGTGTAGTCTGAAATTAGTATGGACACCCTAGCTATTTTAAGCAATTTCTTAAATGAAGGATTGTTCTCCAACCTTTGATATTGATATGATTATCATGTAACTTGTATCATCTTTTTGTAGGAGTTTGTTTCTTTGGTCTGCCTTGCCTTAGAATAGACACTTCATTTTTTCTTTTAAGATTAGTCTTTAAAGTTTCTGAGCTGTTGGGGCCAGTGCGGTGGCACTAGAGGTAAGGTGTCTGCCTTGCCAGCTCTAGCCTAGGACGTACCAAGGTTCGATCCCCCGGCGACCCATATGGTCTTCCAAGCCAGGAGCGACTTCTGAGCGCATAGCCAGGAGTAACCCCTGAGCATCATCGGGTGTGGCACAAAAACCAAAACCAAAAAAAAAAAAAAAAGTCTCTGAGCTGTTATTTATCTGAAGCTGTCTATCTTCTTTTCTTCTTCTCCTCCTCCTCCTCCTCTTCTCCTCCTCTTTCTCCTCCTCTCCTCCTCCTTCTCCTCCTCTCCTCCTCCTCCTCCTCCTCCTCCTCTTCTCCTCCTCCTCCTCCTCTACTCCTCCTCCTCCTCCTCCTCTACTCCTCCTCCTCCTCCACTCCTCCTCCTCCTCCACCCCTCCTCCTCCTCCTCTCCTCCTCCTCCTCCTCCTCCCCCTCCTCCTCCCCTCCTCCTCCTCCTCTTCTTCTCCTCCTCCTCCTCTTCTTCTCCTCCTCCTCCTCCTCTCCTCCTCCTCCTCCTCCTCCTCCTCCTCCTCCTCCTCCTCCTCTTCTTCTTCTTCTTCTTCTTCTTCTTCTTCTTCTTCTTCTTCTTCTTCTTCTTCTTCTTTCTATCTTCTTCTCCTCCTTCTCCTCCTCCTCCTCCTTCTCCTCCTCCTTTTTATTTATTTATTTATTTATTTATTTATTTATTTATTTATTTATTTATTTATTTATTTTGGTTTTTGGGTCACACCCGGCGGTGCTCAGGGGTTACTCCTGGCTGTCTGCTCAGAAATAGCTCCTGGTAGGCACGGGGCACCATATGGGACACCGGGATTCGAACCAACCACCTTTGGTCCTGGATCGGCTGCTTGCAAGGCAAACGCCGCTGTGCTATCTCTCCGGGCCCTATAATAAACATTTTTAAATTTAAACTATGTTTTATTTAAACTATTATTTTTATTTTTTAATTTAAACATCATGATTGCAAAATTGCTCATTGTTAGGTTTTTTTGGATAGAATGTACACCAGCTTTCACCAGTTCACCCCTTTCACGACCAATTTTTCCCATTTTCTTTCACCACAATCCTTGCCTATCTCTAGGGCAAGCAATTTGTTTCTCTTTCTTACTTTCTCACTGTCCTTTTTTGTCACTGTGGTTTTCACTACTGCATGTAACTTTCTCCCTTTTCAGAGCTGAGTTCTTGTCCAGAGTGATCAGTTCCAACTGTCATTGTCATAATGGTGCCATCTCTACTATACTGCACTAACCACTCTTTAAAAGATGGATTATGAAACTGGAGTGATAGCACAGTGGTAGGTAGGGTGTTTGACTTGAACACGACCAACACAGGAAGAACCTGGTTAGAATCCTGGCATCCCATATGGTCCCCCTAGTCTGCCAGGAGCAATTTCTGAGTGCAGAGCCAAGATTAACCCCTGAGCACCACCGGTTGTGACCCCAAACACCTCCCCCACAAAAAAGATGAGTTACTGCCTTATATAGTTTCAGATAATTACCTGTGGTGTGATATCTAACCACAGTTATAATCTTCTGTTCATTATCGGATTAAGCATCTCACATCCTTTCAAGACTTTTAATCTCAACTATCACATCAAATGAGTCAATATAATTGAATTTGGAAGTCAATTCTTCTAGGTTATCAGTTTGTTATCTGACTATTCTTGGTAGCACTCACTCCGTACACCAGATGGCATGGACTACCCTAGTTACAGAAACATGCACCACACATAGTCATATTCTAAAAAAGAAAATAGCCATCATTATTAATGTAGAATCACATTATTTAATGCAAAATGTCATTTTTATTTTTCTCATTACATTTAATAGAGAATGTATGTTTCCGTAGATCAAATTAAATATATTAATGAAGATATGTCAGTTTTTATGTGTCATATATGTGAAACATTGAGTTTTGGAAGAATTATATTAAATAATTTCCATAACCATAGTTAGAAATTTTGAGAAATAAAAATAAATAAATTAGACATTTAAAACGTAATACTCATCTGATAGGGACTATTCATGGAGAGATAAGTGGCCACTATTAAAGTGACGTATTTGACTACTATCATAATTTATTGACAGCTCTTTACTTTTATCCTTATAAGTCCTTAGAATGCTTAAGACCTTTATGTCTCTTTTTAATGGAACAGTGCCTTTAAAAAATGACTAACTTCATTCAAGACTTAAATTATAACATTTAATTATGTGTCTACATAAAATAAGTTATTTTTTAGTGTTTTCTCACCTACCAATAGATTTCATAATCAAATATCAGAATAGAACATAAAAACTCTAAATAAAATTCATGTTATTAAAGAGATGATATAATCATTACTTAAAAATATTAACAATTGCTAATTATACAAAACTTTTCAATATTAAAAATAATAAAAACTGTCAGTAAAATTTTATAAAAAATAATAAAATAGAAATATAGTTTAAAGATTATTTGAAAGCTCTTGGAGAGTTCAGGAATTTTCAAAAGCTTTTTCTATGACATTGTTACTGAATAAAGATTATTATTTGCTAAAAAAAATAGAGACCACTACTACTAACAGTGTTTACTTGAATGTTTATATTATAAATGTTGTTCTTATTACAGCACAGAATTCTTATGACAATTATATAGTGTCCATTTTCTATATAAGGTAACATTGATAAATAAGTCATTGCTTTTTGTTTGTTTGTTTTATTTTGAGGTCACACTGGGCAGCGCTCAGGGGTTACTCCTGGCTCTGTGCTCAGAAATAGTTCCTGGCAGCCATCAGGGGACCATATGGGATGTTGGGATTTGAACCACCGTTCTTTTGCATGTAAGTCAAAAGACCTACCTCCATGCTATCTCTCCGGTCCCAACTTATTGCTTTATTAATCAAATAAAATTGAGGGAAGATTGGGACCACACCCAGTGACTCTCAGATATTACTCCTGGCTATGCGCTCAGAATTAATCACTCCTGATTTAGTACCATATGGGACGCTGGCCTAGGTCAGCCGTTTGCAAGGCAAACACACTACCATGGAGGCACCATTCCATCCCCTCATAACAATTCTTAATAATGGCAATGATTTGATGCAAGTGAATTAATGTGAGTTAATGTGAAAGAAGTATTAAATTGCATATGACTTATTTCCCAAATAGTCATTTGTTCCCACATATTTGAAACAAATTACTAGTAGGAAAGTATTCCATGTTTATGAATGATGACACTTAGGTAGGTCACATTTATATTATAATTTTAAATGAGTATTTAAAAATAATACTGATGTGTTGATGAACATCTTGTATCTTTTTGGAGCTTGATATGTTTGTCTGCATTGATTTAAAAAATCTTTTTGTGGGGGCCGGTGCGGTGGTGCTAGAGGTAAGGTGCCTGCCTTGCCTGTGCTAGCCTAGGATGGACAGCGGTTCGATCCCCCAGCGTCCTATGTAGTACCCCAAACTAGGAGCGACTTCTGAGTGAATAGCCAGGAGTAACCCCTGAGTATCACCCGGTATGGCCCAAAAACAAAAAACAAAACAAAAAAAAATCTTTTTGTGGGGGGCCACTCAGTTATTACAGAAGGTAAAGAATTTGAATTCCATGAACATGAACCTGTTCTAGTTCTCATAACTGTATATTATACCTCAAGCATAAACAGGGCTCACTTCTTAGCATAGAGCCAGGAATAATCCCTGACCACACTGAGGTGTTATAAAAAAAAATTAAAAGAGTGGGCCAGAGAGATAACACTGTGGTAGGATGTTTGCCTTGCTATCAGTCCATTTAGAATGGACAGTGGTTCAAATCCCGGCATCCTATTTGGTCCCCTGTACCTGCCAGGAGAGATTTCTGAGAGTAGAGTCAGAAGTAACTGCTGACCACTGCTAGGTGTGACCCTCTCCCCAAATCAAAAGAGTAAAAACAAAGTGTAACAAAATGATTTATTGATATTTTGATCATTTTTAGTAAGCCCAAAATACATAAGAAGTAAATAATATCACTTATTACAAAAGTAGTATTCATGATTCGTTTGTCTTTCATTAAAACTTAGTTAGCTACTATATATAATGAAACATTTTAGGTAGCCACTTTTTTTTTTTTTTTTTTTTTTTTTTTTTTTTTTTTTTTTTTTTTTTAGATTTTGGTCCATACCTCCATACCTGGTTGTGTTTAGAGGTTACTCCTGACTGCATTCAGGGGTTAACCCAGAGATGCTCATGGGACCTAGAGAATACCAGGTATTAAACCTGTTTGGCCATGTACAAAGCAAACACCCTACCCACAATTTTTGTAACTTGGTTTTATTGTGTTAAATATAAATATCAAAGTAATTTATGTACTAAAGTACCTAGAAAAAACTGATAAAGAAACAAATATATTTTATTATTATTACTGAATACACATGTAAGACATACATTAACTTTACTTAGTTTTGTGGAATTACATTTTAGATTTAATTTAGCACTGATTTTTTTGGGGGGGGGTTTGGGCCACATCTATTTGTTGCTCAGGGGTTACTCCTGGCCAAGCACTCAGAAATAGCCCCTGGCTTGGGGTGACCATATGGGACACCGGGGGGATAGAACCTAGGTCCTTCCTTGGCTAGCGCTTGCAAGGCAGACTCCTTACCTCTAGCGCCACCTCACCGGTCCCAGGAGTGACATTTTTTTAATTATAACATGTGATTCTATTCTTTCAGTATAATAAATGTGATGGGGATAGGAACATAAAAGTATTTAATCCAATTTCAAGAGTTTCTCTAATTAACTCTAATTATTCTCTAAGAACATAATTTAAGGAGAAAAACATTTTACTTTATATAATTATACTTAATACAAAAAATAAAGATAGAAAGAACATACATACTATAGTTTGAAGAGTAGGAATGACACACAATATGTTTTTTAAAAAACTATTTGAAGGGGCCGGAGCAATAACACAGTGGTAGGGTGTTTACCTTGCACGCAGTTGACCCAGGATGGACCTTGGGTCAATCGCAGAGTCCTATATGTTCCCCAGAGTCAGGAGTGATTTCTGGTCACATAGCTAGGAATTACTGCTGAGAGTTATCCGGTGTGCCCTCCCCTCAAAAAAAAAAAACCAAAATTTTAACAATAGAAATTAGAAAGTTGCCTGTCATGTTGGCACGCTGGAGGTGGATGGTCAAGAGATGGAAGCTGGGATCATTGGTGGAGGGAAGTTGTTATTGGTGATGGAATCAGTGCTAGAATAATTTATGTCTAAAATTGAACTATAAATGACTTTATAAATCATCGAGCTTAAATAATAGAAAAGTAAGCATAAACTTAAACTTAGTTGACATGATTTAAATAGCTTTTTCTGAGGAGAGGGGCACAGCCGGTGATGCTCAGGGTTTACTCTTGGCTACTCTCTCAGAAATCACTTCTGACTTGGGGAACCACCTGGGAGCCAGGGATTGAATCGAGGTCCATCCTGGGTCAGCCGTGTGCAAGATAAATGCCTTACCGCTGTGTTATTACTCTGGCCTCAACATAAATAGCTTTTTACAATGTTTTATTTTTTCAGGCACACAATTTTCCCACCTCCAATACCATAACCCATGTCCCTATTTCTCCACTGCTTGAATCAGATTTATTTCCACACTCCAACCTGAGACTGGCCAGTGTAATTATTGTGTGAGTCTCATGTTTACAGTAATGTTGTATCTAACAATTTACATGCATACAGATATTTCACTTTTACACTATACAGTGGAAGGGAGTCATACAGTTTTTACTCCATATTAATTCCAAGCCTCTAAACATTGCTTGCCCCCTTAATTTCTATTTTTATGGTCAATATTATTTCTGTGACCTACAGTCAGGTTTTCTGCCACATTTTTATCTGATGTTTCCTAGACATTTTATTCTTTATGGTATTAATTGATAAAATCATGTAGTTTGAACCTTGTTTTTCAATATGATTTTCCTTAGTACATTTAAAGTAGGAGAAATGAGTTGCATCACATACCTGTTGTTAAATAATCATAAGAATAGAGAGTTAACTTGAAGAGATGGAATGAGTACCTGACCCCCAATATCAAAAGAACACCCAATAATTTCTCAGCTATAAAATTTCTGTCCCAGTTGAAAATCAGTATTAATGGTCTCTGACCCCCATCAATAATTCTTGGGAGCCTTCAAATGATACTTAAAAAAAGTTGACAAATGCAGACATTCCAGATTTACTTGATTTTAAATGGAATCTTCTTAAGAGAGTATTAGGTGCCTTTGAGAGGGTTAGGTAAAGTAATAATAAGTGAACAAAAACACATGATGAGCATAACCCTTAACTGACATTTTTCTAATTATTTGTGACAGAGAAACACGACTAGTGACTGCTATTGCAGGTTACTTTATTCAACTCTATTTCTGCTGCTGAAAATATAAATGGAAACCAAGGGAAAATATAAAATCTAATGTCATAAACTTGCTGTGGTACTCAGAACTGGCTATATTATTTATTAAGCTCAGAGCTAAAGAAAGATATGAGATACCTGTTAAAAATTACTAAAAAATTTTCTATGACAATGGCAGGTCTTTAAACCAAAGAGGAAACTATTCTATGTATCTATACAGTAGATGAAAACTAATCTTATCAGAATCAGTCATTAGCAATCTAAAACAGACTAGAAATTCCATTTAAAAGATATAATGTAACTAACTTTAAACTATAATTTTGCTGTGAACCAGCTCAAAGTATGAGTTTATTAATTAAATCTAAGAAACAAAATTGAATTATGAAGATATTGACCAGGTATAGAATGCATTCCTACAATTTTAAATGGATGGGGATTAGTAAAGTCATGCACTCTTTATTTATTTATTTATTTATTTATTGTTTATTTATTTATTTATTTTGGTTTTTGGATCACACCCAATGATGCTCAGGGGTTACTCCTGGCTATGAGCTCAGAAATTGTTCCTGGCTTGGGGGACCAGAAGGGATCTGTGAGTTGAACCGAGGTCCCTCCTGGATCAGCTGTGTGCAAGGCAAATGCCCTACCACTGCACTATCGCTCTGGCCCCACAACCATGGACTCTGAATTCTTATCTATCTGTATCTCAGAATATCTAGTACCTCAGAATATGAAGTAAATGATCTATACAAAATCTATAAAATATTGCTTTAAAAATAAAGAGAAGATATAAAATATTTCTTGTATTTTATTTATGAATATTTACATCATTATAAAGGCAGTGATTCCCAAAGAATTGTATAGGTTTAAAACAGTCCCTATAAGAAATTCCATAATTTTTTTCAAAGAAATAACTCAAACACAGACTGAAGTAATAGCATAGTGGTAGGGCATTTGCCTTGCATACGGCTGACCCAGGATGGACCTGGGTTTGATCCCCCGGCATCCCATATGGTCCCTCTTGCCATAAGCGATTTCTGAGCATGTAGCCAAGTGTCACTGAGCATCACTGGGTGTGTCCCCAAAACAAACAAACAAACAAAACAACAGAAATAAGTCAAACCCCCCAGTAATACATATGAAAAAATACACTCCTCCCTTGAAAAGCCAAAAAAATATTTGGGGAAATTTTTTGGATATCACTTTTCCCCATTTAAAACTGTACTAATTGATAGCAATTTTAATTAAAATGACATGGTAATATGGGGCTCGAGTGATGGCGCAAGCAGTAGATTGTCTGCCTTGCATGTATTGTTTGATCCCCCTGCATCCCGTATGGTTCCTCAAGCCGGGAGAGATTTCTGGTTGAATAGCCAGGAATGATCCCTGAGTGTCACTGGCTGTGGCCCAAAATAAACAAACAAAAGACATGATATTAGAATAAAGAAAGAATTGAACGTCTTGAGACAATCCACAGGTGTACAATAAATTAATATTGATAACAGGTCAAAATATAAAGTTTAGTGAGGAAAACCTCTTCAACAAGTATTGCTGAGAAAACTGGCCATGCAAAATATTAACTCAGACCTATCTCTAACACCTTGATCACAATTCACATAAAATAAAATAAATACCTTAATATCAAGCCTACACTCATAAATTACATAGAGAAAAATGTAAAAAGAACTCCCTGTAACATTGAAGCAAAAGGTGTATTTAAGAATAAAACACCACTGACCAAAAGGAAATAAAGATTATCAAATGGAACTACATTCAATTAAGAAACTTACACTTATTCTCAAAAATATTGGTGACCAGAATACAAAGACTTCCCAAGAATGGGAGAAATTGTTCACCCTATAACTGCCTGACAAGAGATAACATCAAAGATATTCAGGGCAATACTAGGGGTTTATAAAAAATAAAACATCCAATTTCATCAAAAATTGGAAAGGGATATTCACAGAAAAGTTCTCCAAGAAATAATATATATGGCCAAAAGACATATAAGAAAATAGTCTATATAATTTATCATCGAGATAATGCAAAGCAAAACAAGAATGTGATATCATCTCACATCACAAGTATTGGCACACCTCAAAAAAGAACAGAACAACCAATTCTGATGTGGATATAGGAAGAAATGGACTCACATTCAGTGCTGGTCAGAATGCTTACTGGTCTACACTTTTTGGAAAAGAATGGACAGGATTGGAGCAAAATTATAGTGGGAAAGGCATTTGACTTGCACCTGGCTGGCCAATGTTCAATCTATCTAGCGTCCCAGGTGGTCCACTGATTACCATCAAAAGAAATTTCTGAGCACAGACCAGATATATTCTCTGATCCTCAAAAACCTATAGAGTGTGGCTCAAAAAAGGAAATAAAAAAAATAAAATGAAAATATATAGACAATCCTAAAAAAAATGAGATGGTATATGACTCAGTAATACTGATTCTGGAATATAACATAAGGTCCCAAAAATAGTGCAAAAAAGGCATCTGAATTCCTATATTTGTAGAAGTTCTATTCACAATAACTGTAATGTGGAAATAACTCAAGTATCTAAGAAGAGTTAAGTGGATAAAGAAGCTGTGATAAATCTGCACGATGAAATAATATGCAGCTGTTAAAAATAATGAAGTCATGAAATTTGCTTATAAATAAGTTGAGAAAGATGGAATTGAGCCAGATGGAGAAATATATATATATGTATATATTATTATATTGTAAAATATATAGTATATATTATATGTATATATAATGATCATAATATTCGTAATTATTTGCTGGACATAAAAATAGCAAGATTGAGAGCGAAAAAGAGAGAGAGAAGAAAATGTGTACCATAGGACAAAATGTAAAGGGATAGAGGAAAAAATGAAGAAATTTCTGGTGAAAAATTATTATTAGTGAAGGAATAGTTTTTGTTAAAATTCTATGATTAAAACCCAATCGTCAACAACTATTTACATCTGTTTCTCAACTTGATTCAATAAAACATATCAAAACTATGTTTTATTTTTTCCCTGTGAAACTCCCAACACTTTATTTATTAACTGTATATGGTCATTAATTTAGATAACAGAAATATTTCTAACAGTTGATAATCTTTTTACACCTACTGTATTAAAATGAATTACTGCTCACTCAGTTGCTAATTAAGTAAATGTCAGAGCTGGTATTTTTTTTTTGATTCCCAAGAGATAAACCAGATTTCTCTTTTTTTTTCTGTGATTTTATATGTAATTAGGTGTTCTTGTTGTGTAAATGTCCAAATAGAAATTTCAATAAAACAGATATCCTAGGAGATGAGCATTCTTAAGCAATTTTCTCATTTGTTCTAAAGCTTATTCAGTTCATGTGTATGTATTTTTAATGTGTTTATGAGTGTATATAACTCTTGAAATAATTTTGCATATTAGTATATTACTGTACATTATTAATATTTACTTACATTCAGATAGCTGTCATCTATTACATTATTTCAAATATATATTGCTGTATATTTTCTGTATATTATTCGAACTAAAATGTTCAGTCTTCGCTGAATACAAATAATTTCAAAGTACTTATTTTTTGTTTTCATTGGTTTTTGAAAAAATAATACTGACAAATTAATTTTATATAGAGTTTATTTTATATAAATATGGGAGAGGTTAATTCTTTTGTAGGCATTTCCCTCTTTAGTTAAATTGATAGCTAAGTACTTGATTATTATGGCACAACTGTGAATGAAATTGCTTTTTAAATAATTTTTCTTCTTTTTTTATTATGTGTACATAAAAAAGCCATGGATTTTGTGTATTGATTTTGTAGGCTGCAACTTTACTTTACAAATTTATTGTTCTTAGAAGTAGTTTTGTATTCGTGTCGTCTGCAAATAATGAAAGATCAACTTCTTCCTTTCCTATGTAAATGCCTCTTTCTTTTTGTCTATCTACTTTGGTAAGCAGTCGTAATATATATTTAGGGCCAAAGCAATAGCACAGCTGTAGGGCATTTACCTTCTATGGGGCCAGACTCGGGATGAACCTGGATTCGATCCCCAGCATCCTATATGGTACCCCAAGCCTGCCATGAGCGATTTCTGAGCACAGATATAGGAGTAACCCCTGAGCACTGCTGGATGTGGCCCAAAAAACAAAAACAAAAATGTTCAATAGAAGCACTGCAAACAGTTCTCCGAAGTAACTCCTTGCTCTGTGCTCCATATACTCCTGACAGTAATGTGGGGACCATATCTAGTACTATGAAATGAACTGGACGCAGTCTCTCTTGTCCTTACAATTCATTTATGGTATACACATGCCTATTATAACTTTACCATATTTACGACATTTTTAAGACATTATAGTTTTGTTCAATTTGTTTTATTTTTTGAATTAATATTTAGATCTAGTCAAAATCCCCCTTTAATAGTTCTGTGGTTATGTAAATATTCTAAAGTTAATAGTCACATGTATCTAGTCAATAAATGAGTATTTCTCAGTATGCCTTATTTTTATAAAAATTTTAATAAATATACTTAAATTTCTACAGGTTGTTATGGGCTACCATATGCAGAGTTTTGTCATTTTTAAATATAAACTATTGCTTACAGAAGAGAAAATATTATATGATTTATTTCTAATAGGATTATATAAAATTAAACTATTATACTGAAGGACAAATTAGTATTAAGCATAGGAGAAGTAAAAGTATACAAAGTAAAATGCTACAAGTGCATGCTGGAAGATATGATTGAAGTAAACTTCTAGTTCTGAATGTAATACAGTATATACACTTAATTGTTTTAATTTTCTTTGTCTTTTACAAAACCCATGTTTGGCTGGTGGTTTCAGAGGCTACCTGCTTGAAGTTAGCATTGACTGGAAATAATCAGGAGACCATAAATTAATGGTGAATTAAATTCTGGTTTACACATAGATATAATTGCTCCTGACATTTGAGACATCTCCAGTTCCCTCGTATGCTTATTTTTTTAATGACACACATCTGAAAGTAATGCATTATAAACCTGTAATACTTAAATAAAAGAAAATTAGAAAATTCAGAGACATTGGTGCAAATAAATCATGAAGAAATTCTACCATAATTTGTATAAAATTGAATAGTTACAAACCTGATGATGAATTCATCATTAATTGAAAAATGGCAATATAGAATTCAGCCAATAGTCTTAATGTTCTATAAAAATCAAAATTAAAGAAAAATATGTAAATAATTTTATATCTTACAAAGATCTATGTGTCACTGCCCTCCCCAGTCATATGTAAATCTACTAAAACTTTATTATTACATCTAGTTAATTTATATACATCACTTATCAAGCAATTCTGTACTTTAAGTACATTATTGATAAATTTAAGAAATGAAGACAGTTACCCACAAGTCTCTCTCTGCATTAATCTTTGCTCACCAAATAAATTTAACATTCATGAAGCTGTGCTTTCTTTATAATAAACTTTTAAAAAGTACTAGTAATTGCATACTTCTTGAGGAGAAAAACAGTTTTGATTTGTATGCATTTGTTCAGTTTTTGTACTGAATTTATTAGAAAAATAAGTGAGGTATAAATTTTCCTTGATGACAGTGGCAGTGAAAGGTAACTCTAAATTATTTGCCTTAGAACTATTAATGATTAAAAATGTCAACCTTAATGTTGCATTAATGTAGTATTTAAATTGAACTCTTTATAAAACTTAATCATGGCATCATGTGGATTGGCAAGTTCAGGAGCAAAGGGGAAATTTGGAATTTAAACGAATCAGCACTTGACAGGCGGCACAATGCTTTTCCAGTGTATGTTGAATTTCTCCTTTAATCTCTAAGCTGACACATATTTTACTGAAAATTGAGCTTCAGTTCCATAGTTTTGTGGAAATAGGCACTGTTTTTGAGCTGTTTATAAGCACTATGTAGAAGGCGCACAGGGGAAGAAGACAATGGCATTCAGGAATGCAAGGGTTTTTACACTTCTGCAAATTAGAGAATAAATCCCAGAACTAAATTGCTACAAAATTTACAGAATTCTGTAATCCTGCAGATTACAGTGATTTAATCCTACTACAAAGTTAAATCTCTTAGTCTAGAATCTGTGGGTACAGATGAGCTCAACATTTCACTTCAGTCTCTCTGAAAGTAATTGCACAATCAGGTTTCACTCTGTACCCATCATGTTCAGAAAAATAAATTCATAACAGTGGATATAGCAGAGAGAGCTGAATCAGCAAATAAATGCATTGTTTGGTTATGTAAAATTGAAAAAAACAATTCTAGTAAATGTTACATTTACTTCAAATATTGTCTACCAAACAGGCTAACCAAAAAATATATAATTATAGATAAAAAAAAAACTACAACTTGGATGTATTTGTTTAAAAGATTAATTTTGGAAGCCAGAGATATAGTACCATAGATAAAGTTCTCATCTTGCACATGATCCAACCCAGCTAAAAATCACCACAAAGCAATTCCAAGAGTGATCCTTGAGGGTCTGGAATGATAGTACAGCAGTAGGGCGTTTGCCTTGCATATGGCCAACACAGGATGGAACCTGTTTGATTCCTGGCATCCCATAAGGACCTCTGACCCTGCCAGGTGCAATTCCTGAGTGCAGAACTAAGAGTAACCCCTAAGTGCTGCCGGGTTGATCCCAAAACAAACAAACAAAAAAAAATGAAAAAAAAAAGAGTGATCCTACAGCAGAGTAAGGTGTAAACCTTGAGAATAGTCAAAATCAAAAACAATAGTACGAAAGTATTTCCAATTAAGAGTTAAGACAAAGTATCATAGTGACCATTCTCTGACTCATTAAAAAGATAGTAAATAATTTTTATTTATTTATTATTATTATTTATTATATTTTGCAACTAGCTCAACCTAGGCTTCTTTATTATTGCTGTCTTTAATAATTCTTAAAGTTATACAATAAGATAGGCTATAAAGAAATTATTACAACCATTGACATGTCATTTCTTATGGCATGCCAATTTACTTATAAAGTAAGTAAAGTAATAGTTCATGAGATTGCTAACTGTATTATTTGCAAGTTAACATGTTACATGTTACATTTAACATGTTACATTGCATTCTTTTTTATAATGAATTGTCTCATTTCCATCTTGCTCAACAGGCATTTGCATATTAACATGTTACATTTAATATGTTACATTGCATCATCTTTTTTATAATGAATTGTCTCATTTCCCACCTTGCTCAACAGGCATAATAGATAAGAATGAATGAATACAATGCTTAGAAATCTCTATGTGTTAATAAGACACTAAAATACATTGAAAATGTTTGAAAAGATTTAAAGAAATATAAAATGGAATTTTGTAGTAAGGTGTAGAAGAGTATAAAAGAATCACAATGTTTATGGACCTATTTGGTGATAAACTGTAAATTACATATAGTAAAATTTAGGTTCATGTAAGCATACTATTTAAATTCCAACAAAGAATACATATTAATGAGAATAAAGATATTTCTTATATATTGATTACATATACCACTAAGGCAAAACGTACAGCAGAAAGGTATCTAGTTTTATGTCATCTATTCCAATATAAAGCTTAGTATTCATGTTTTCTCAATAGTAAAGTGAATTTTAAACCATACCTGGAAAATCTTTCTTGATTATAGGATTATGTTAACAGTAATGTAAACTTTTTTTTTTCAGTTCCAGATATTTTTACTAGTGGTTTCTTAAAGGTTTGGAGTCAAAGGAGCACTGTAAAAACAATATTAATGTGGCAATTATCGTTTGCATGGGCCCAACAAAGTATAGGGGTCATGGAAAAGAAAAACTTTGGCCTAAGTACAAGGAGACCCTACCCCTGAAGTTTTCTGACATAAGACCATTTCTAGGCTCCAGGCAAACTAGTTTGTCCAATCCCAGTCATTGTCTGTAGTGCCCATACAATTATATTTTTCACAGTCTCTGTTGTTGATCTCACGTTTCTGTATTGAAGGTCCTGGAATCTGTATATCCTACATTGAAGTCAGGATGGTTTGGAGCGGCGTCTAATTTCAACTCGCAATTAACGGGCAATGCAGAAAGCCCTGTCCAGTATGCAGGTCGTTGTTGTTGTTGTTTAAATCTTCTCAGTGTTAAGGGAAGACTCTTTTGAGTAAATCGATGTCAGAGCAGCAGTAGAGTCTTCCTTGGTAGAGGATTGCTTCCAGGTGATGTCATAAACAATGTTGGATGTTTCATAGATGGCTTCCTTGGTTCAGGGGTGACTGGAAAATGCCCAAATCTCGGAGGCCTGTGCCAGGTCATCATGTCAATGTTCAGGGTTTGTAAGGTTCCATTGCACCACAAGATTTATGTGCTCCTATCTCTATTAGATAAGAACTTACTTGTATGTATAGTATTTTCCATTTTAATGTACCCATGCAAACAAGGAATAATGCCACCTGACGTTATCAGCGCATAAGGGGCCCGAAAGAACAAGTCCAACAATCCCCATGACCTGGTTCAAACGTAAGCATTAAACTGAGGGACTCTTTCACCAAAATTCCTTATTGAACAGTTCACAGCGAGATTGGTGCCTATGGGGATGCTAGAACAAGTCCAACAATCTAATTGACTTGGTTCTTATATAAACATTAAATGGAGGGACACTTCTATAAACTTCCTTATTTAACAAATAACAAAGGGAAGGAAAGATAGAGAGGGACTCTTTCACCAAAATGCCTTATTGAACAGTTCACAAAGAGGAGAAAAGATAAAAAGTGGGGAAAATAAACAATCTAACTTAAGACAGTGGACTCAATTGTCACCATTCATGGGAACTAATCAGAAACCACAGTTACACAATGAAAGAAGGAACAGGCCAAGAGGCCGCTGAGAGTAAACAAGTAGGTAAAGAATACTAGCCCATTTCCAGCCTGAGAGTCCATCCTTTCATTTTTATTTTGAAACTATAGGGTACCCCCACCAGAACTGGTCTCTTCCCAAACTAAGAGTCAATCCTTCCATTTATATTTTAAATATATAAGGTACACGCGGGTGCGCTAGCCCCCGCTTGGTTTTTTAAATGGAGACCAATAATAAGAAATAAAAATACCAGTGAATGTCACGACGTAATGTCCTGACATACACCAGTGCTGCATTGGCCCGACATGTGTCCATGTGTCACCCCCTTAGTGTCGGGAGAGAAAGGGGGAAAGCCTGAGGACCACGATAGAGTTCACCTAGGCTGGCAACCAGGGAAGGCCTGGAGTAGAGGGGGAAATAGGGGAACGGCTGGAGGCCTGCCAAGCCTCCCAGCACCCCCTCCCCACGCTAGGGAGAATGCCATCCGGCATGGGGTATCCCCTAACCCCATGGAAGAGCTGGCCTCCAGGATCAAGGCACCAGAAGCCAGCTATTTGCTCGGCCCCTTCCTCTGTTCCTTCTCCCTAGAGTAGAGAAGGAGGGGAAGCCTGGAGACCCTTATTAGAGTCCACCTGGAACCCACAGCAGGCCACCCGAGGTGGCACTCAGGCCTGGCCTAGAGTCCAGGGGGAAATAAGGAACAGCTGGAGGCCTGCCAAGCCTTCCAGAACCCCCCAAGCTAGGGAGAATGCCATCTGGCATGGGGTGTCCCCTAACCCCACCCCTGTAGTATCTTTAAAAAAGTTTTCTAATGAGTTAACTAAAAGAAGTAGCATAACTAATTTTGTAGCCTGTAGCTTGAGGCTATGCACATTCTTGAATTTAACATTATGTTTTAGACAGATTGATTATGAATTTATTAAGGCAAGAACTTGCATCACTTGCCCTCTCATCTCTAAATTAGTCAAATTGATGGATATGTTAGGTGCTTACTAAATATGGGTTTAACATGATTTAATGAATCATCTTTGTCATTTTCACATTGATTTGAAATTAATTGCTTTTCCTTTGTAAAATAAAAAGTTGGATAATAATGTCATGAACTGAAACATGTCTTAAAGTCAGCTTCAGAATAAACTGTTAGATTTTTCTCTTGAACAGGGTTAAAATGTGCAACCAACTCCCTGTGGATTTAAAAATATGGCTATTTTTTACCTAATCAGAAAACATTTCCATTAAAATTGTATGATTTTTTAAAAAATGTAAAATAACTGAAAATAAAAACAAATTTAAATGCCTTCTGATTTCCTACATTAGCTCAGTTTACCAACATGCTCCAATGATAAACTTGACCCATATTCCTTTTAGAAAAAGCCAACGAATACATATTATTTAACTGATTATTTAATATAACATTACCATAATAATATAACTATATTCCTTTTAGAAAAAGCCAACGAATACATATTATTTAACTGATTATTTAATATAACATTACCATGATAATATAAATATATCTTAGAAAATATTTACCAAAATAATTATTTTGTACTTCTCTACAAGATCATATTTGCCTTTTAATATACAAAGCAATCTGGAAATGTTAACCCATAAGCTTTTGAGAATTTATATAATTTTCTCATAATCAGTGGCTTAATTTTTATTAGAAAATTTTCACTCATTACTTATGAATCTTTGTATGTCACCTCTCACACTATAGAACTTGCTTTTCATTCCACATGTTGTGGCATTTATTATTAAGGTCCCGTATTACCAATCAACTCGTGAATGCAGAAAAGAGTGAAACTGCATTATTTAGATTTTCTTGAGACTAAATTTGTATGGATAGGAATCAAATAATATTTATTTGATAGGAATAGAACATAGAACAAGTGTGGAAGCCAAAGGTATACTTGTCTGAGAGCATCCAATTAAAAGATACAAGTGGGAATAAGTAAAAACTTACTGGTAAATATGATTTTGTGTTCATATACAACTGACTACTTAATCTACTAGTTAACTCCAGTGTACTTGAAGAAAATAATATTTAGAACTTAAACAGGAGGATTATGAGAGGCCAAAGTATTTCACCTAAGACTATGAAACTATGCAATATGAAAAATAAGGGAAGTGTGCAGAGAACAGCATAGATAGTGTTATTAAAATAGCTAAGTAGTTATTTTGGTGTGGTTTCTAGATAATTGTTTAAAGTAACATAGACATTTGGTTTTAACGTATAAATCATAAATTACTGACTAAGAATCCATAGTCTTTAAAAACAATCTATTTAAGTTTATTGCAATTGTATTGCAAATATAAACACAGATTAAGGAAGATACAGTCACATATGAAAATATAAAGAAGTAACAAATATAAATTAGTAAAAAAATTCTAATTTTTTCCAGAATTAGAATAAAATATTTTCTTACCAACATGTAAAATAAATTCCCAGATATACCTCTTTCTGTATCTATTTTAAAAAATCTGCTTTTTTAAAATTTCTCTCCTCTTCAAAGTGGAGATGATATCCAACTAGAATTTTCTCTTACTTTTGAAGTAAGATCTAGATTTGATTTATGAGTCTTAGGAAAATATTTGATTTGTACTTGTTTTGTAAATCCACTAAAACCTTTGGCTATATTTTATTAAATTAATGTGCTTTTCCTTTTTATGTCATTTTATACTCAGTCCTCAGCAGTGCTTAAAAACTCAATTGTTTTTTTGTTGGTTTGTGTTGTTCTTTTGTGATAATATCCACAAAAGCAAAATTTCCAGAAATGCATAGATATTTGTAAAAATACAATACAAGTTTAATTTCTAAAAATGTATCTTCTTTTATTATTTTCAGATAATTATAATAAGCATTCAGGTATGTTGTGGGACTGAAATGAATAATGAAGTCATATTATAATTTATTTTGTGTACAGTATATAATTTGTATTTCTCACAATGCTTGTCATAATAATAGGTTCTTAATATAACTGCATTAATATTTTATTATGGGCCTTTATTATTCAAATTCATTGATAAGGCTAACTATGCTCTACAAAATGCCATGGGACAAAAACACTCCTGTTTTATAAAATAGCAAACTATCTTTGACATAACTTAAATTTTAATATAGTTTAAGTGAGACTTGGAAACTGTAGGTTAAATAAAAGACACATATAATTCACTTTATCAAATTCAGAATCAGCAGACATGTGCTGTAAGGTACTAGAGACAGAGGTTTTCTTACATGATTTTATGGAGTCACTTTTGTGACCCATAATACGGTTTATTTTGGAGAAAGTCCCACATGTATCAAATAATTCTACATTTTCATCACATTTTAAATAAAGAAGTCTAGACATGTCTGTAAGTCCATCTCTTTATTGCTTCTTTTAAGGTCAGTGTTTATTTGTGCTTTTTTAAATGTGATTGTGTTTCTAAAGTTATAGATGTTAAAGAACTGAATGTTGCTTTTAGAATCTCCTGGATTAACACTTTATTCATTCAACTTGGTGGAAAACTATACTTCGTTATTATGTCTGCTTTTCTCTGAGGGCTATGAAAAAAATTCTGGGTTTGCACTCTCAGGGGTTTAACCTGATCACCTTGTTTATTTGTTTATTTGCTTGGTTTTGGGGCCACATCCATGACGCTCAGGGTTATTCTGGCTATGCACTCAGAAATCCCTCCTGGCTTGGGGGACCATATGGAACACCTGGGATCGAGCCCAGGTTCGTCCCGGGTCAGCCGAGTGCAAGGCAAGCTCCCTACTGCTGCGCTAACGCTCTGGCCCGCAACCTGATCATTTAGATTCCATTCTTCAGCTTAGATCAGTGATACTCCAGAGGCCAAAATTCTTACACTAAGTTTGCTCTCATAATTAGATAGCTGCTTGCCCCTGAACTAAGGTTATCTTCTGTATTTGCCTGGCATCACCTGTGCCGGATATTCTTGTCAGAACAGCTTTCAGTGCATGTTGTCAAATAGGTAATGTCATCTGAGCCTGCTCATTTTTTCTGGGTGTCCAAGTAGGTGCTGAGCAAGTATTCTCCCTAAGCTTTGGTTTGGTGGATAGTTAAGAGTAGTGTCTGAGTACACTTGGAAACCATGAAATTCTCTATACCTTTCTTTGCTCCCATGGGCCAACTTTAGTTGTATCTGTGACCACACTGGGGCACATTCCACAGAGTACTGACCATTTTTATTAATATATTTATATTTTATTTTGGGGGGACACACTCAATGATGCTCAGGGGTTACTCCTGACTTCTGCACTACAGAAATCATTCCTGGCAGAATCAGGGATCATATGGGTTGCCAGGGATCAAATCCGAATACTTTTGCAGGTTCGCCGTGTGCAAGGCAAAAATTCCAATGCTGTTGCACCTAAAGAAATGTTTTTTCTTTCAGGACTCTTCAAGGAAATCTTTTGCCGTTTCTATTACATTGAATTTACAACTTTAATGCATTTCACATGAATGCCATCTTTTTTATTTAGTTTTTTTTTTTTGCCATCATGGCCCTTCCTCTAGAGCAATTTTCTGTTTACAGGTCCAAAGTTGAACTGGTAAATAAATACTGTGGTGAAACCATTGATCCTAACATAGTTACCACTTGCAAGATGATAGAATCGTCTGCTATATTCTGAATCATGACATTAGTTAAATTTATTTGTATCTTTTGACCATACACTTGCACAATTTTGCATTTATTATTTTCTATAGTCAGTATGCTTTAGGTAAAGGAGTTTTTGTTCCACATAAGCTCCATATTTACTTATTTATAATTTATAAATGGATTTAACTAGTTGAATATATGGGCATGATCTAAAGGAGAGACTGTATATATAATTTACCCCGATGTTCAAAATGTATTGATGAAACTGGCCTGAGTGTAATTATACTTGACTTTAGCATGGATTAAATATCATTTTGCCATATTTTCAGCTTATCCAATCTCCAAGAATATCATTAGTATGCATTTACCTTCTTAAACTTGTAGTTGCAATGAATTTTTATCATTCCTAAACACTACTGCACACCTCTTGAGTTTCCTTAAATATTTTCTCTTCAAAATACCCTCACTTCTCTGTGTATCCTTATTGAAATAATCATTTTTTTATAATTCTGACATTTGTGGTCAGCTTTAGAAATGAGCTTGTACATTATATTGAGTAAAAAGTGAACTTCAACCAGAAGAAGAGAATCCCTAATCATTATCAAAATATGATAGATAATATAGGCTATCTCAGTCCTAATAATAAGCTCTTCACAATGTATGAGGTAGGTAAAAGAGAATTAATAAATAGACAAAAGAAGTAGAATACAGTTGGGAAATGACAGGGTACTTGAATAAAAATTAGTGGTTATTAAGGTAAATTAAGAGACTATTGAGGGGAATAGTTCTCAAGCCCAAAATCTGGAAACTCACAAAAATATATTAGGACCTCAATTCTTACTGTTTTAAGGAAATGAATTACATTAATAAATAAAATTTACATGTAATAAATATCCTCTATATTGTACAGAACATCCTATAATAAATTCATCCTACTGATGCATAAATTTAAGGTCTATAAAACCAATGTCAGTCCTTCTGATGTGATGTATAAAACAGGGGCATAAAGATAAACAGTGTATTAGGCATTTGCAGCTGACCTTAGCTTGATATCAAGCATTTCATATGGTACCATGGGCCTGACAGGAGTGATATCAGCACAGAGTCAGGAGCAACCCATGAGCACCACTGTGTGTAGCCCAAAATCTAAAACAAAAAAAAGGAAAGAAAGAAAGAAGTATAAAACAATAAATTAGTATTATGTATATATATTAGTAACTTTTTCATTAGCTGCTTTGAAAACATTAATTTAAAAAAATAACATAATTGAATTGAATTTCTATGAGCTCCATATCCCATATATCAGAAAAGAACCGTAAGATTTTGGTTCTCAATTTGAAATCTAAAACATATAAAGAAATCAAATGGAATAAAATCTTTAATCAAATTTTATTTCTAAATCTTGTTTAAATGACCACGTTTGTGAACAGCTAATTTAGAACAAGAAAGTCTGATGGCATTAGAAAAAAAATAAAAAATACCAGTATATTCAGTGGGCCTTGGGAATAATCAGGGGGCTGAGGAAAAATAGATAATAGAATCTATGGCAAAATCAGCACAAGAAGGCAACAGAAAAGCACATATATAGAAAGGCAGATAGAAACAAAGAACGAAGAAGGGGGAAATATTTTTCATAAATATTTGTAAATATAAAAATGAACAAATATTTGAAATTATATCTAAATAAGGAGAATATTGTGTGGAAGAACAAAAAACTCTTAGTTCCAGAAACCCTTTATCTAGTAATTTATATACAGAGTTTATAATCTTCCTTATCATGGATACCACTATGAAGATAGCAAGAAACTTACTCTATTTCATACTTACTTCTTCATTATAGTTTAGCTTTTATGACTGTACTATACATTCTTGCTGATTCCTTCTAAATGGACATGATACTGCTACACTGAATATTCTTTTGAAGAATAGGCTCAAATTTTGGTGCATCATTTCATCTCCTCATGGATCTATTTTCACTCATGCTTTTAGAATGTGGAGACATTATTTTTCAGTTATAATCAAATCTATGAGTTATAGACATGAAAGTACTAAGCAATTTACCATTGAAATGAAATTCAGAAATGAGGGTAACTCAGTCATATGAGCTATTTATCCAGAGATTAGTCAAATGACTGCAGATTACTTACTTTTTGCATCCTTAAATTTGGATGATGAAATATAGCAGTGAAAGACACAAATTGTGGCTCATTTTTGAATAGAGAAATATACTGATAATAACATAATTTAGGACTGAATTATTTGGGAAAGAATTCACATTTTCATTTTTTCCCAGTTCAGGGTTCAGACTCACTGGCATTCAATGATTACTCCTATATTTGAGCTCAGTAATCTCTCTGAGGGTACTCAGTATTCTATGTTTAGTGTTAGACATTGAACCTACCTTGGCAGCATGCCAAGTTGTATGAAGACTTACTAAACTCTTTGACCCAAGTTTCTATAGTTACTAAATTCAAGTTGGGCCTTATTACTTAAAACATATTGTGAGAGCTGTAACCACATTCACAAACGCAGTTGCTATGTTCACACTGGCCATATCCAGAGACTTACTCTTTCCTCAAAAGAGATGTAAACCAATGAAAAAATTATGGGTACACTGACCATATTTTATAGAAGAGGGAGGGCCAAAGCCACTGCCCTGCAGAGTCATTCCTGATGTATCCCTCATCCATGGCCCTGCCTCTATAGGTCTCTACTAATCACCTCAACTAGTCTCTTTAACCACACCAATCTGACCAAAATCCATATATGCCAGTATTTGGACTGATATCACCAGAGCGTTTGTCGAGTGAGCACAGGCATACCTCTCTATATCCTCCTTCTTCCAGAAGGCCTGTTTGCTGAGGCCTTACTCACAGTATTAACAATAGTGTTTTAAATTCCTGGACAGCCTCAATTTTTTTTTTTCGTTATGCTCAGGGGTTACTCCTGGTTTAGGGGACCATATGGGACTCTGGGGAATCTAATTGTGGTCCATCCTAGGTGAACTGCATGCCAGGCAAAATGCCCTACTGCTGCACCACAGCTCCGGCCCCAGATTTAATTTTTTGATGCCCTCATCTATCTAAATAATTGGCATCAAATTTAGATGTTAATATGTAGTTGAAGTTACATTATGTACAGAAACGTATGAAATAACAGAATGGACAGCTAACAAGAGCTTACTAAACCTTCTGACATGGTCTTAATGACTTTATTTGAGATACAATAATTTCTATAAATTTGCTTACCACTGTACTTTTTTCTTTCTTTTTAATGTTGTTTCTTCTCATTTTTTCTTTTTTCTTTCTACTCTTTTTATTAATAACTTTGCTCTCACTTATTTGAATTGTGTCACTTATGCACAATTGTGTCACCTATGTGATACATTGTCTTTAAATTAAAAATGATATTGTGAGAATGATATATACTAGGCATTACTAATATAAAATTAATATTTTATAATATTTGCATGTATTAGCAATTAGAGAAGCATAAAATATTTGATTCAATTTTATATAAATAGTTTCATTTTATAACTAATACAGCATTAGATGAACTATTTCAAACTCTAAAATTGTGAAAAAGCATTCAAAATTAGCAGTTATTTTTATTAAATCTTAATTTTATGCTGACAATTTCAAACAATTTACTTGTATATTTGTACATGTGAAAAAAATCAGATTACGAAACTTGAAAATGTATCGTTTTTATTCTCAAAAAATTTTAGCAGGAAATAATGCTTCTGTTGTGATCAACTACATGAAACACAAATATTATACCAGATTAGTCATTTTATGGAGTTGACTACATTCACATTGTTTCTTACCAGAGTCCTCATCTCAATCTTCAAAACATTATTTCTCCAAGCTGAAATTCTATGTGCATCTAACATAAATGCCCATTCTCTGCAATTATTGGTTACTAAACATTTAAGTTTTTTTTAAATATAAATCTTTATTTAAGCACCATGATAACAAACATGATTGTAGTTGCGTTTCAGTTAGAAACAGAACACCCCCTTTCACCAGTGGAAGATTCCCACCACCAATGCCCCACCCTCTTTCCCAACCCTTGCCTATAATTGAGACAAGCATTCTACTTCTCTCACTCGTTAAGAAAACCATGACAGTAGTTAGTGTAGTTATTTCCCTAACTGTAACACTACTCTTTGTGTGAGCTTTATATTGTGAACCAGTCCTTATTGCCCTAATCTCTATTGTCTCTGAATTATCACAATAATGTCCTTAAATTTTTTTAAAGCCCATAGATCATTTAGATTATTCTGTGTCTATTTCTCTCCCTCTGACTTATTTCACTCACCATAATAGATTCCCTGTACATCCACATATAAGAAAATTTCATGACTTCGTTGATGACTTCACCTGATGGCTGCATAATAGTCCATTGTGTATATGTACCTCATTTTCTTTAGCCATTCATCTGTTGAAAAGCATCTTGGTTCTTTATAGATCTGGTTATTGTAAATAGTGCTGCAATGAATATAGATATGAGGAAGGGATTTTTGAATTGTATTTTTGTATTTCTAGGGTATATGAAAAGTAGTATAGAAATTTCTAAAAATATTGGAAATTGAGCTCCCATATGATCCAGTTTAACAATATAAAGATATATCCTAGGAACATCATATTGATACAGCATTTTTACCTGAGTTTTTTTTTCATAAGGGGTGTACTTTCTTGGGGACTAATTATATAACATTATAGGATAGATCACTAGTTGATTTTAATATTATTTAATGGCCTAATGTGCTATACATATTGTTCATTCCCACATGCCTTTCCAAAAATAAAGTTCAGGAATTCTTCCTTTCCATAAACAATGTATCACGCTCCTTCCCATTAACAATATCCAAGGCTTAGATCTGTGGCTCTGTTGTTGGATTGTATGACTTCTTGGTTCTACTTCCAAGCATGTTTGTGAATTGAAGTTTAATTTTGTTTCCCATCAGTTTGTAAATGTGGGAACACAAGAAGAATTGACCTGTCCAGTACTCACATTTATGCCTTAATTATTTCCACTTTTAGCTATTCCCAATGCCTGACTACTTTTTTCTATGCAGGAGAAATTTAGAATGGCCCAATAGATTAAATAGAATACTTGGCACTCCTCCCCTTTAACTTCTACAGTAATAGAGTAATATAAATCTTTTTCTGTCTGACATCACAGTTAGCATAATGTCTTCAAGATTTTTTTTTCAGGATAATAGTCTCCTAAGTAGTGTTCAGAAAACCAGGGGAATATCCAAACATTACCCAACTATTTATAGATGCTCAGATGCAGAAAGTAACCACAAATACACAGTGGTATTTGCGTACCCTTGAGATGCTGGAAACTTAACTCAGGGCCTCAGTCATACTACTTAGAGATCAGTTTTTTCTACTTATCTCTCTTGCCCATTATCATCTTTGTTGGAAAAAAAACGGATTTATTTGTATCTATATGCTACATTTTATTATACATGTTTCTTTCAATTAACACTGGAATTCTTTCCATCATTCAACTTTTATCATTGTTGCTCCTATGAATATGAAATTAGAAGTAATCAAATCAAGTCCCAGATTTTAATTTTTACTTATAGACCCAGAATTTTAATTGATGAACACAGCAAATTTTAGTTTTCTTAACTATATATTTACTTTATTTTATTTTACTCTTTATTTGTAGATAGGTACCTTAATAAAAAAGTTTATGGTATAAATGTAAAAACTTTGCTAGTTCACATAATCACCACATCTACGCACAAATAACTTTCAATGATAACTAAGTCTCTTATAGTCTGGTTTTCATTGCCCTCTTCTCTTCCACCACTGTTTGGGTAAACAATTCTGTATCTCAAAACCAAGAATTTGTCATTGTTTAGTTGTTTTAATTCTATTTAATCATTTTTAATGCATCCTATACTCAGCAGTTGGTCCACTGACTAGGTATAGCCGTTGACTAGGTACTGTGGGCCTAACAGTTTGGTGATCAGGCCTAAATCAGTGAAGTGCACAGATTTCTCACACAAGGTCATAAAAAATAGACCTTGAAGTTTGTACGAAGTGGAGTCAAATAATACAGGATCAAAATTAGAACTTAACGCTTGTTTGACATATACACTAACACTGAATCCTGGTCCCACGTTTATTTACTTTCTAATTTATATTAGAATATATATTAGAATATACCCTATATTCTAACTTTCTGAGAACGTTTAAATATTCAAGTTATATCAAAATATCTCAAATATCATATCATAATATCTCAAATATCTCAAATACTAATTTATACAAATACTTGATTTTTGTTTTTTTCAGGTCCAGAAAATTGACAGAAATATAATCTCAATGATTTCAGTTCCTGATTCAAAACCCAGAAAATTCAGAACCCCTGAGAAATGATCTCATGTGGAAATAAGATTAGTCCGAAAAATAGACAAAATCTGACCTCAGTGTGGTCTCATTATACAATGGGAAATTATTATGACTTCTTTTATTTATTTGAAAGATAATAAATATGGGCTTTATAAATATTTATCTAATAGAGAAGCTTTTTAGTGCATCAATACACAATGATTTTAGATAAAAACAATATAGAAATGTGAAATATTGGGGCTGGAGAGGTGGTAAAGCAGTAGGGCATTTGCCTTCCAGGCACTGATCTAGGATGAACAGTGGTTTGATCCTCAGGCGTCCCATATGATTCTCCAAGCTAGAAGCATTTTCTAAGCACATAACCAGGAGTAACCTCTGAGCTTCACCAGGTGTGTCCCCAAAACAAAACAACAAACAAATAAACAAACAAACAAAATATATAAAATATTCTAAGACTCAGTAATATATATAATATATATAAGAAAGAAAATCCATTCACCTCGAATGAATTAGAATCATCAGATTCTAATAATAAAAAAGAAATTCATCTTAACATTAAATACAAAATATATGAATGCTGGATACTGGAAAATAAGATATGTAGCATTGATAGGTATTTATTTTCTGTGAAATAGAAAATAAACTTGCTATGTGCACAATTCTTTTGCTGCTGGAGGCAAATCCATTTACAGAACTGTAAAGTGTGTTCAAGGGACAAGAGTAGGCCTCTATTCTCTGAAGACATCTATATAATAATCTATTATGTTTAAAACAATCACTTTTTAAATCATGAACAAGGTGCCTTAACCTATGTGAAATATAATATAGTGTGTGTTCATTACTGAAATACTGCTCAGTAGAGTGCTATGAAACCATAAAACACTAGAATGAACTAAGAAAGATTCCATTTTCCAATACTCAAGTTGCCATGTGTATTTGCCTCTATAAATGGTGCTCTTTACTTGAGCTGAATACTCAATCACTCTGAGAAATGTCCCCTGTACGTGACCTCTTCTATTATGCTCAAAGCTATAAATTTTGGAGTTATAATGTTCACTGATTCCCTTTTAGATAGGAAATGATTATCATTGCTCAGGCTATAATTGCCTTTATTGAATTTGAGCACTTGAAGACAATTGATGAGAGATGCTTTATTGAGTTTATGATGTAACAGATTTTATTGAGAAAGTTTTATCTATTCTGGCTAGTACAAAAATTTTGTGGGATGAAAGGCTAAAAGTCAACACTCTCTAATTTACTTCAAAATCTTGAACGTGGGATACTATACACATGAGTTAAACTTGTCTGGTGCAATTAAGCTTAACATATCAATTGCCAAAATAAGTCTATGACCATATACTTTTTCTGAGCATTTTCTCAATTTTAAATTGAACATTGTATATTATAAAGACAAGTATAGAATATTATTTATATCATAAAAATAACTACATTTTTGCTACATGGCAAATTTTCTATACAAACATTTGAATTAGGGATATTATATCTTAGAAAGTCAAAAGGCAGTTGAATTTTAAAAATTTTGAAAGAATTTTTAAAAAGTTATATACAGACTTGTTCAAAAATTCATGATTTAAATATAATATAGCTATTGCAACATTTTTATTCTTCCAGAGACTACTAGTTATTACAAATTGCCACAGACTTTGATACTTGCCAATAATACCATTTTTTTAAACAATATTGTAAATGACAAGTTTAAAACTAAGGCATCAAGTGGGGTCTGCAGAGATTATAAAGAAAAATCAGAATATTTAAACTTCAGATATCTTCAAAAATTTACTAGTATGGCGCTATTATAGCTTCAATCCCTTCATTTTCCTACCTTGTTTTTAGTTTTTCATTCTATCCACTGTGTGTACATATATAATATACATATATATACACATATATGTACACTCATATGTGTATGCATTAGTAGTTTCTATGCTTTTCAAATGTTTTAAGGATGTTCAGTCTATTTTCTATTTAAAATTTATAATTATATTTTTGAACCACTTATGTGCTAATCTAATTCATAAGCTAAGGGGAGCTGCTACTGTTCTTGCTGATAGAGGGTTGGTACAAAAACAAAATCAAAGATGAAGGTTTCAGGAAGGTAAAATGGAAAACTAAGCTTAGGAGAAGCATAATGAGCAAGTGCAATAAAATATAATAGATAAAACAGAAAAAAAGATTAGTTATCCTATTTGTGGTAGTAAACAAAATTAATACTTCAATATCATTGTAGTTGATGGATTTCTCTGTTTTGATACATTTCCTAAGGCTCATGAATTATTATAATACTCTTATTTGCATTATTTTTTAAAATAATATCTTTATTTAAGCACCATGATTACAAACATGTTTGTAGTTGGGTCTTGTTATAAAAAGAGCACCCCCATTCACCATGCTATGCTCCCACCGCCAATGCTTACCATCTCCTTCCTCCCCTACCCCCGCCAATATTCCAGACAGGCTTTCTACTTCTCTCACTCATTAGCATTATCTTGCTAGTTATTAGTGTAGTTTTTTTCTCTAACTGCACTTACCACTCTTTGTGGTAAGCTTCATATCATAGTCCAGTTCTTCCAGCCCCCATCTCTATTGTCTTTGATATTATTACAATAATGTATTTTATTCTTTTATTATTTATTTTTATTTTATTTTAAGTGTTTAGGTATGTTATTCCTAGTGGTACTGTGGGTACTGTATGATACATAAGAATAAGTCATTTTCCTTCCTCATGAAAAACATATCCAACCCTTTGAGGAATATCTCTAATTAAAAGCAGATATTAAAATATTAGCTTTTAGTCACATGTAAATTTATTTTAGCCACTTTTAAAATTACACATATAATTGTAATGCCTATGCTTTTTTTGTGCTTCAGGAGATATAAACGATCCAAGAATGAATTATCAAGTTGTCTCTTCTTTTAACTTATTGAGTCATAAATGATGCAGCTCTGATTTGTGAGCAAGTTTTATGAACATAAAGTGGAATGTCAGATTTGGGTTTTCATTAATGGTCTTCTAATTGAGATCTAAGTCTCATTGCTGCTTTCCCAAGTGTCAGCAAAATCACACAGAAAAATAAAAAGAAAATGGGTATCATGGAAACTATGAGATACTTTCAGTAATGATATAGAGTGATTGTATATTATTTAATGCATAGAGTGTATTTATATATACGTATGTGAAATAAGTAAATAAGTTGAATATTTAAAAAATAAAATGACAGTAATTCACTTAAAGTGTACAATATATTTTATAACTATACATACAAAGAAAAACTTCAGTGTATAAACTTCTAATCTATTCATGTATCATCATATTAAAACAGTATATTTGAAACTATTTTTTTTTTGCTCGGGCATACTTACAACTTTCTATTTTCTCTCTTTCTACCTTTCCTTCTTTCTCTCCAGCTCTCTTGTTTCTTTCCTCCTTCCTTCCTTCCTTCCTTCCTTCCTTCCTTCCTTCCTTCCTTCCTTCCTTCCTTCCTTCCTTCCTTCCTTCCTTCCTTCCTTCCTTTTTCTTTCTTCTTCTTTCTTTCTTTCTTTCTTTCTTTTTTTTCTTCTTTTTCTTCTTTCTTTCTTTCTTTCTTTCTTCTTTCTTTCTTTCTTTCTTTCTTTCTTCTTTCTTTCTTTCTTTCTTTCTCTTTCTCTTTTTTCTTTGTTGTTTCTTTCTTTTGTCTGTCTATATTTCTTTATTTATTTCTGTTCGTCTTCTTTCTGTCTTTCTTTTTGTCTTTCTTTTTGTCTTTCTTTCTTTCTTTCTTTCTTTCTTTCTTTCTTTCTTTCTTTCTTTCTTTCTTTCTTTCTGTCTGTCTGTATTTCTTTCTTTATTCAATTTTCATTTAGTTCATCTTGGTATATGCAGCAGTAATGAAGATTAACTATTTTTATTTCCTGCTGTATCTGACTACTTCTTGTGGTATGTGTGCATATGTGTGAGAAAAACGAGACAGAGAGAAGAACAAAATTTGTCTTTGCAGAAATAAAAAAACAACACTGCTGAAATTGTTTAAAGATATAAAATTATTATAATATTATCATCAGTAAACTCTATAATTTAAACTCTATATTTTCTATAGTGATTTATCTTAAACAAGGCTCAAATATCATAGGTAGTTAAATATGTTTAATAAAATGTTTTCCATCTTTTAGTTTAATTAAGATAATAAAAAAGGCTGTTGCCAATTATAGACATTCATTTTAAAATAAAAAATGCTATATAACTTACACAGATAGATAAATAAATATACTTTTAAAGTCCTAAGTATTAGTTTTCTAGAACTGTCATTTAATCTTAAATTCTGTTTATTTTTTACTTTTTGTACCAACTGTGTTCTAAACTTTCTCTTTCTAGTTGTGTACAGGTATAAGTTCCAGGTCTCTCTTTCTTTCTCTTTCTTTCTCAATCTCTCTCTATATATATCTATATCTATATATCGATATATAGATATAGATATAGGTTTTCAGGTCTCCTGAAATATTAGAAAATATTGACTAGATACATTGGTTTTCTGTCAAAATGTAGAGCAACATTCTGCATTAACATATTCAACCAGAAAAATTAAAATCGAAACATGTATTTGCAATTCTTGTTTATTCCTTCAGAGAACTCATGTCCCACATTCATCCTGATTTTATATATGTATATACATATTATATATAATGAGAGTCATAATACATATATAAAATCATATATACATAAAATAGAGAGATTGAAAGATGGACATGTATATGTTTTCATACCTTTAATATGGCAAAGTGTATTACATTTTGTGACCAGTGCACTTATTGTTTTATATTTATATAATTCTTTCATCACTTTCATATCTTTCCCAAACAATCTATCGAGAGCCCTAGCTGGCCTCCAAATCCAGGTATTCTGGATTTTTTCTCTCTCACATAACTAGGGCTCTTTTCTCATTATCACATAGTTGTATTCATATATCACCTAATGATTGATTCCTTAATTCAATTTCTCTTCCATAAAATCTAGGCACTTTCTTTGCTCTGCACTGACACTTTCATACTCAGCATGTATATCACACAGAGAATATTCATAAAATAGTTGTCAAATGAATGAATTTAAACTTTTAAAGAAGAATGTAATAAATTTTCAGAAAGCTCTGGATAGTGAGTTAAATTTATTTGTAATAAACCAAATTTTAAAGGACTTAGTAAACCATATTACTTTGTTTAATAAGGTACGGATAATTAGAATCATGAAAGATCACTGTGACAGTGGAAAAATAAATAAAATATAAGCAAGGATATGTGATAAAAGTAATAAGTTTAACATATGTAGAAGGTAATTATAGCTAGTGGTTATACACCTGGATATTGATAGTTTTAATATGATTTTAATGACTACACATGCAATTTACCGAGTTAATAGATTCAGTATAAATTCTCCCTATAAACAGCACTTTGAATGAAAAAGCTATTGATATATTCTGGAGGCATCACCTTTCTCTTAGTACCTAGCATTTCTTATGTAAACAGGGAGTCCGGAATCAAAATCTCAACATATTGTAAGCAAAATTTTTAATTTTTTTCATTAAGCATTTGAAAGCAAGAGAAACATCATTTTCTTTTCTTGATAATAAGCAGATGTTCAGAGCAGCTTGTATCCAATTATGATACAAATATTTAAAATCAGCATTGATATACAGTCCTCAGTCTTTATAATCAGAGTCAAAGAGAATTGTGCTTTTTCATAGGATTTACTATAATAGGGACTTAATGGCCAACACAAACTAGAGTGAATAAAATTGGTCTTGACAGGTATTAGAAAATCAAAAGATGAAATATTTTCCCTTACTTAACAATGATAACTTATTGGTTGCACTTAATTTGTGATCCTTCATAGCCACACTGGACCACAACAGCCACATCAGTCACAATCACATAATTACAGTGTTTGTCTAAATTATATCATGGGCTAAGTGGTTGACTTACTAACCACTTGTGGAAAGCAAACAAACAGAATAGAATACACTTTTCACAATGGGTAAATTAAATATCTTTTGTAGAAATGGAAGCTTTTCAAAAACTAAGCCAAAATAGGTTTCTTAGACATCTTGAATATTTTACACTGAAGGAGTTTGAGAAAATGACAGAGGCGGAATCTTTCTCCTTGTTTTCTAAAGAAGTTAATGAGACCTCCCAGAGCGACAGCACAGCAATAGGGCATTTGCTAGTGGCTGATCCAGGATGGATCTGATTTTGAACCCCTGTGTCCCATATAGCCCCGCCCCCCCCAAGTCAGGAGCGATTTCTGAGCTCATAGGCAGAAGTAACCCTGAGGGTCACCAGATGTGGCCCCAAAACAAACAAAAACAAACAAAAGAAGTTAATGAGACCTATATGTAGATGCCTTCCTTGTTCTTGAGGTGAGGAAAATATTCTAAAAGATTTAGATAAATTATACTGTAGACAACTTGGTACACTTTTAATCTTTTACTACTGTGTATATATTTGGATATGTAATTCTCATCAACTTACATTAGATAATTGCTTTAATTCTTTAGTTCTGAAGTTCTGTTTTTATTTTTCCCATAAGGGTAAATAGTATATACCTGACACTGCTCAGAAATTTACTATTTCTGTGCTCAGAGGTTGTTCCTAAAACTCTTGAGGAACCAAATGAAGTTCAAGGTAGACCAACTGCAAGACAAGAAACCTTCCCACTTATTACCTCTCTGACCTCTATTAGTGATTTTTTGATTATCTCTGTATTACATAAATTGATATTAAGTATATTGATTTATATATTATTCTCACCATGAATTGTCTTTTGGGTTACAGTTTCAAGCAGAATAAATTTTCCTTGTTATGTATAGTAATTTTCTTCCTATTTTTTATAACTACTCAATTTAGCACTGTTGCTGCAAGTGTTAATAATTAAATGAGTTTCAGTATCCAGTTTCTTTCTCACCCTCCCACTCACTGCTTGTTTTGGGGGTAGGTATATTGCCTTTCACTTTCTCTCTCTCTCTTTTCTTTTAGACATTGGTTTGCACTATTGATCCTGAAGTGGTGCCATGCGCGTCACTACATCACCCTTCAGCATCCAGTTCCTGTCTTGAATGATCAAGCAGGAATTCTAAGAGATTCAAGTAAAAGTGATTCTGAACCTAGGTCTTCTTCACATTCCTAAGTGTTTTGAAATTTTCATGATATAGTTCTCTCACCTCTTTCATTAGGTTAATTCTTAGTTACTTCATAGTTTTGGACACTATCGTAAATGAATCGACTCTTTGATCTCCTATGAATCATTATTGATATAAAAAACAGTATCTATCTTTTCTGCATTGAATTTGTAGCTGGCCACTTTGCTGTATCGGTTTATTTTTCTCAAACCAATACACTTCTTTTGTGTGGAATCTTAAGGGCTTTCACTGTAAAACTTCATATCATCTGAAAATTGAGAATAGTGACATCCTCTTTACTAGTTTGCATCAATTTGGATTCCTTCTCTTGCCTGATGATCATTGTATCTAGGATGTCTAATACCATGTTGAATAAGAGTGCAGAGTGTATATATCCTTGCCATGTGCCAGATCTCAGTGAATTCTTTCAGTTTTTCACATTAAGGAAATTATTGTCTACAGTATTTTTATAGATAGCTGTTGATATCTTTAGAATATTTTCCACTACTAATTTCCTAAGGTTTTTTTTGTTTTTTTTTTTTGTTTTTTTTTTTTTGAGCGTGGGTTGGGTTCTCAGGGGTTACTCCTTACTATGTACTCAGAAATAGCTCCTGGCTTGGGACACTGGGGGATCAAACCACAGTGCATCCTAGGTTTGTGCGTACAAGGCTGATGCCTTAACTCTTGCACTACCTCTGTGATCCTGAGAGTTTTAATGATAATTGTTGTTGGATCTTGTTGCACCTTGTCAAATGCTTTCTCTGCATTCATTGATAAGTATGTCTTTTCTTTTTCAACTTTTATTATCAATTCTGGCTTGTAATTTGGCTTCAATATGGTTCTCCACCTGTACCAATCTGCTACTATGGTTTGCTAGTGTGGTCCTTAGTTCCTTTAATTCCATTTTAATGTATTCTATCATCTTCAGAATGATTCTTTGAGTTGTTTGAATTGCTAATCTATTGATTGCTTAATTTCACTGGACAATTCCCCCTTTATTTGTGTAGCTAAAACATTAAATGTTAGCTTTAGGTTCTCATCTATCATCTCTGATGGGCTCAGAGATTTATATATGCAAATTTCCCTATCCACAATAAAATGAGCTTTTGATTTTATCCATTGTTCTTCGCATATTGGGGGGGTGAAATGGTGGAGTTTCAGGTTTTTCATTATAATGTACTTCACACCCAAATTGTAACTCAAAATTTATAAAATTGTTATGTAAAAATCTCCTGAGATTTAACATCAAAATGTTTTTGATGTTAACTTTATCAACTGAAAAGATGAACTTCATCTAATTCATTTTGAAAAGAAACAAAAGTACTTATAAATAAATAGTATTACATGCCATTAAAATGCTCTAAAATTTATAGGGACAATCATTACCCATCGAGGCAATAAGCAATTGGGAGGATGTTTATTGCCTATTATATATTTGACAAATATTGGATATCCTAAATATATAAAGAGATTACATAAATCCATAATAAAAAAGGAAACAACCTAAAGATCAAATAGGAAGGAAATTTGATAGACACTTCTCTAAGAAAGACATTTTCACTGAAAAATATAGAATTTCTCTTTCTCTGGCCCCACATATTGTGCTCTAGGCACTGCCAGGAGTGATTCCTGAAACAGAACAGAGTAAACCCTGAGCATTAATACACTTCCCCCACCAAATATATAACATAAATTAGGTAATAACATATTTATAAAAGTTAAAATAAAGATCATTAAAAATAGAATCACGCATACACACACATGCACTCAAACACACCCACAACAGAAACAATGGGGCTTTAGAAAAAAGTAAAAAAGATGCGGCCAGAGAGATAGCACAGCAGTTGGACATTTGCCTTGCATGCAACTGACTGAGAACTTCTGGTGATTTGATTCCTAGCATCAAATATGGTCCCCCTACCCTGCTAGGAGTGATTTCTGAGTACATAACAAGAAGTAACCCCGGAGTGTCACTGAATGTGGCCCCCAAACAAACAAACAACAACAAAAGAACAAAAGCTGACAGAATATGAGATAGCTTTAGGGGATACCAGGATGTAAGTTACATTTCTAGTATGTTTAGGAAAACATTGCAAGATAAATATTAAAATATAAAACTGGAAATGAATTGGGTTAAAAAACCTAGTTGGGGTGCCAGAGAGATAGCATAGTAGTAGGGCATTTGCTTTGTAAGCAGCCAACACAGGACAGACAGTGGTTTGATTCCTGGCATCCCAAATGATCCCCTGAGCCTGTCAGGGGTGATTTCTGAGCTCAGAGATAGGAGCAACCCACTAAGCACTGATGAGTGTGACCCAAAACCCATAACAAAAATAAAAAATAACTTAGTTTGTATTTGATATTCAAGCAGTGAAAGTGTGCTGGTGACAAAAAAAATAACCAATGATTCTGGGGCCTCTTATTAACTAATATTAAAAGGATAATAATACAATGGTTCTATGAAAAGTATCTATCTAAGATTGCACATTTTAGTGTTACATATGTCTTTGTATATGTTTAGCCACCTGTTTCTTATTCCCTAGATCCATTATACTGAATTCTGAATATTTCTTTTTTATAAGGCAAGTCTCACAATCCAATCTTCATCTTTCAATACCTTATAGTTTTGCCAGAAGAGGGAATACACATTATTTTCTCTTTGAGTGATTACTTCTGTTATGGCACTTTCTTTCTGTTGCAGAGCCTAAACTGAGGAAAATGGCTGTTTGCATTGTTTCCCTTTGCTAGCCAAATGGAAAATAGCAGCATTTTAAAACACCTGTTTTCAAATTTCTCTCGTTGCAGAAAATACTGAGTATGATACAGATGAGTAGTGAGAGCAAACTGAATTCTTGAATAATGCAAAAATACTCAGCCAAGAAGGTGAATTAAAACAAATAAAGATTGCTTGCATCTTGTGGAAGTAGGTACTCTGAATGCTATAAAAATTAAACACTTCCCAAAGAACTACAATTTTCTATACTCAGTATGCCCTCTATTAGTCGAAGTGTGACATTTTTTTCTTCTTTCAGTGACATTGATAAGAACACAAAACTACATAAAATTACTGTCATCTAAGTTACAGGTTTCTATAAGGCTTGAAATAAAGGGGAGAGTGGTAAATGTACATATTTTAATACATATTAATCTCTACTAAATACATACTTGACTTTTAGTGCATTGACTATGAAAAAATGTACAATGATATGTCCAATGAACACAAAAGCAATTTCAAGTTTACTTAATTTACATTTATTCCTCAGTATGATTTCTCAGTAGAACCACATCGGATTCCATACCATTTTTTTAAAAAAATATTTCACAATATATGGCTCACAATATGAAGCTCACTACAAAGAGTGGTGAGTGGACTTAGAGAAATAACTACACAAACAACTACCACAATAATGTTAATGAGTGAGAGAAGTTAAATACCTGTCTCAAATACAGGCAGGGGTTGAAGAAGAGGGAGATAGGAAAATGGGGGGCTTTGGTGGTGGGAAGGTTGCACTGGTGAAGGAGAGGTTTTTTTTTAATACTGAAACCCAACTACAATCATGTTTGTAACCATGGTGCTTAAATAAAGATATTATAAAAATTATTTCAGTGATTGAGGATATAGCTCAGTGTTAATGTAATTGCTTGGCATGTATGAGGCTCTTGTTTTAATCCTAGGAGCACTCAGAAACAAAAAAGTTATAAAAGATGATTAAAATATATATATATTAAACTGTTTGATGAATCTATTTCTCTGTAATAATACAATAACAATGCCATTTGTAAAAAATATTACACTTATCAACTGGAGTAGTTGACCAGATACATAATATTTTAGATGAAAGATGACCCTCCCATGGCTTATTAATTTAACTTTGAATGCATATGAAATATAATTAACATATAATATATATAACAAATTAATATAAAGTATCATTATATCAAAGGAATCAGTTGAACATATTGGTATTAAATTTACTTAGAATGAACCTATATTCAAATGTATGATTTGATCAGATATCTCCAATCTTTACTCATGAGACAATACTGCACTTACTGAATTAGAATTTTTGAAGAATTTTCATTGCTTCTATAAGGTATAAGTCTTAACTTCTCTTTTGTTTTATTTTGTATTTGAGAAGGCTTCAGTGATTCTTACCCATTAGTTCAATCCATTTTTCAGTGACTAGGACAGGCCCTGTAATTCCAAGGATTACCTAGATCACATCCTTTGGTGTTTCAAAGTCTGTAGGGTTCCACTTAGAAATACTTGGGGATAGTTGGTGCTAGGAATCCAATACAAGTTGCAGATTTATGTACTAAATGCTTCAGAATTTTCTAAGCTCTTAATTATGAATTGTGAATGTGCAAAGGTCAAAAGTTAATTCAAAATAAAATGTGTAATTAGTCTAAAGTATTTTTAGCATTGTTGCCTGTGTTGTACTTTTGACAAGTTTCTTAAATAATTTTTGCCTGCAATCTCTTTTTGCCTGAGAAAATTTTATGTGAATCTGAATGCATTTTGTAAAATAGTTGTATAATTAAAAATTTTGCTAAAAATAAATTAGAAAGAATTTTCTTGAAAATGACTACCACATTTATTCAGTTACAGAACACTAAGGGGTCAGAGCCTACAGCATTAAAAGTTAGACTTAACGTGCTAAACTCCTAATATCCACTTGGGTTTGAAAAATTCTCTTTTGAGTCATTTAAATTTTTTCTCATGTATATATTCTCTCAGAAGAATACATACGATCAACTTGACAGCTTTCAAACATATCAAGCAATACCCCAAGGAAATTATATAATCATAGTAAGCATTCAACACCTGACCTGAATAATTTTTATTAAGTCCATTATTATCTGGTATTACCTTTGGGTAATCAAGACAGATTACAGATAGTGTAGAATGAGGAAGATACCAAATAAGACTGTGAAGAAAGGAGAACATAATTTTTATTTTTTACAATTGTGTATAAGCAATTTATGTAAAATAAATGAAACAAACTCCACATAACATTCCCTGAAACTAGTCAATAATTGGCATTATATTTTTATTAATTACTTTATTTAAACACCATGGCTATAAGATTGTTCATAATACATTTGTTTTTTTTTTCCACAGTTAAAGTCATACAATATACAATACCCTTTACCAGTGCACATTTCCCACCACTGTCTCCAATTTCTCTCCCATACTCCTTTATGCCTTCTCCCCTGCCTGTTTCTGGGACATACACTTTTTCTTTTCTCTCCTCTCCTCCACTCCCCTATTCTCTCCTCTCCTCTTCTCCCTCTTCTTCCTTCCTCTCCCCCCATCCAGAATGTCTGGACTAACTTTTATGAGGAAACCACTTCCTAGACTTCAGCCTCAGGCATTATATTTTTATAAATATTTTTCAACTGATTTTAATGGAAGATCAAATTTAGAGGAAGTGTAACTTGAAGTTGAAATGTTTACTGATTCAAGTATTAAAATGAAACAATTATTGTCAACTATCCATTATTTTGAGACATTTACTCATGTTCATATTGTAGCTATTCTCAGTTACCAAAAATAATAGAAAACGTTTACTATGTAAGACCAAATAAAGGTGACCAAATATTTCTAGATAATTTAGCAAAAACCTATATTTTTTCACTCTGTTATGAGAATATTCTTAAATTTATGTGACAGAGACACATGAGTTCGAATGGGGAAACTTGCAATCAGCCTAAATGTGAATCATCCCTGTAACTGGGTGTGGGAAAGCAGAGTAAAGATCTCACCAAGGGTGGTCAGCTAAGTCCCCTGTAAAACAGATATTCACCAGGCCCTGGAAAGGCAACCCTGTGGGGGAGATGAGCTCTTATCAGGAACTATAGTAGCTGGCCTCCTGAAAGTATAACCCATACTAAACAAGCTACTAAAACTATTCATGTACACAAATATCATCTGAAGTCTGAGTAGCTGAATTCCTTTGAAACTCATTTGTTGGCTGAGCATATTTTAAGTATCCTACTGTTAGGTTATGTCTTATTTTACCTAAAACAAAGATCATCCTGGTTCCTTTCTATGTTTGTTTACAACTTGGATTTACCCCCAAACAGAGATTGTCTTACTTGTAGACCTGGGTGGGACTACCTCAGGATAACCTGAGCTATCTGTTCTTACTGCTGCACCGAGGGGTGGTTTCTGTACTCAGTAAAAATGGCACTTATGGCAAGCAGCTTCCTTTACATATGAGGTACAAGACTGCCAAAATATACATGTTTCACTCTCAGTTTGTTTAGGATTATTCCATGCACTATCCTGATTCAGACTCAATCACCTAGGCATGGAGATAAAGTGCACGGGGTGAACTTACATCCTACTTTTACTTAAACAAATATCTCCCTTAGTTTGCTCCCTGTGAGTTTGATCTACATGTGCTTGATCTCTGCTGTCCAGCTCCATGCTAAGCCATTCTTCCCAGATCTGGTAATGAACCTGCCCGGGATCCATCATCACTAACTTCATCTTCATCTGCTGTCCAACATGAAGCAGAAGACAAGCAGTAATAGGTGGAATCCAGACAGGTGAGTTCCTGTGTTTTATTCAATAGGAAAACCTGAACATTAGACTCCAAAGGTCACCTCGGTTTCACATTTTTGCCTTCCTAAGTTTTCCATTCCTGGGATTGTGGTGCATGAACTTGGGCCAACTGAAAACCCTGGCAAACATTTTGGAGAATCTGAAGTGGCCTCTCTGGTGTCTCTTGTCCCAACTCCCCACTTTTCCTTTATCTCTCATTAATTCTCTACTTCTCTCTTTGTATCCCTTTATCAACCATGGGGATTTGCCCCTCTAGGGAGAATGCTACTTAAGATACTTCGATCGTGAGAATTAAAATTTGCCCACATTGGGAGAAGCATTCTGGCAGACTGCTCGGGAAATTGCACCATGGCTAGTGCCAGAAAAGATTTAGGGAAACTTGGCAGCCTATGACCAAATTCGGGACCAGAAAGTTCTTCCTCTCGACTTCTCCACCGTCATTTCCCCTCTCCAACGTAAACTTGCAAATATAAATTCCTCCCTTTCAGCGTCTTATGATGATTACCCTCTTGCCCAAAAATAATCTGATCAACCATAGCAGCTCAACTCCTAGATGTAGCCCCATCTGACATAAATATGGGTGTTTCTGATACCACACCTTTCCTTTCAGCAAACTTGGTCTTATCCCCACTAGAAGGCAACCACTTTCTGACCATTAATCATCCACCACAGTTAGTCCATAATCTTTTAATTTTTAGATATTTTGAATTTTAATTTTATTGAAACCATTGTAATATACAAAATCCTTCAGAGTTGAGTTTCAGACATACAATGAATCAGAGCCAGTCCCACAACCAATGTAGACCTCCCTACACAAATGTTCCCAGGTACATCCCATCCTCTTGACCCTCAGCCTGTCAATTTAACAGGACTATTTTAAGTTTTGATTATTAAAGTTCGAGTCTCTTGGGGCCAGAGCGGTGGTGCAAGCAGTAGGGCATTTGCCTTGCACACATAACCTAGGACAGATCACAGTTCAATCCCCTCAGCATCCCATACAGTCCCCTAAGCCAGGAGAGTTTTCTGAGGGCAGAGCCAGGAGTAATCCCTGAGCATCACCAGGTGTGGCCCAAAAAGCAAAAAAAAAAAAAAAAAAGTTTGAGTCTTTGATTTTATTGTTGTTGCCTTTCTCTTGGATATTTAGTTATGCTCTTTTTTAAATTTTTATTTTGACATATTGCCTTACATATCTTTCACAGTAGTATTTTAGGTACATATTAACATTGAATCAGGGGAATTCCCATCACCAAATTTGTCCTCCCTCCATCCCGGGACCAACTATGCTCTTTTTTTTTAACACTTCCAATGCACCTGAGATCTCTTGGCCCTTTAACCCCCATTCTTTCATATTTGTGTTTCTCCTCTTCCACTCAGTTTCCACTTCTTCCTAATGTGGGTCCCTCTCCCTACTCCCTTCCATCGAATTTCCAGAGGCCAATTCCTTCCAGAGGACTAAATGAGTTAAAAGTTCCAAGGAAGAGCCAGCTTTAACTCTAGTAGCGTAAATTGTTGCAAATTACTATGACTAACTTTTTCAGAACACATTGTTGATTGGTCTGCTCAGTTTGGGAAAATGCATGATACTGTTAAGGTAACTATATTTTATGTCGATATTAGTCTTAAGATAGTTTTACCTATAAGTGTGACCTTCTTAATGCTCATGGTAATCTTAGTGAATGTTTTCCATGTGCAATGTTACTTGATTATGAATTTCCAAAAGCCATTAGAAATTTATGGATATTATTTAATGGTTGAGACAGATAGTTATTAGAGATCTATAATAAGTACCATACAATACAACTTGTCTTCTTTGGTGTAAGAATGTCTAGCAAATTGTTTCCAAATTAAGTATTTCTGCAGAAATATTCTACTATTTTTGTTTAGAGAAACCTATGGAAAAGGAACTTTTATGCTCTTGACTCAAGTTACAGTGCTCTTAAAAAATTAAACCTTTGGAAATGATAGGAAACCAAGATTTTCCCAGTGGTATTTTAAAATTAAGTGTACAATTGATCTTATGTGTGCTCTGTAAATTGAGAACTATTTTGTTGCTTTAAATTTTATTTCACCATTCCAGAGAGGGTATCTTCTAATACAAACTAAAAAAAACCTTCCTCTTGAGGATAATCAATTATCTTTTTCATGATTTTTTTCAGTTTCTTAAATGCCATTAACATTTCCTCTCTGAAGTTATTATTAGAGAATTTCTAAAAGGGGCTGATACTGTGTGGATATTTAGAACTACCACCTTAGTCACTGTTGTGATGGAGTTCTGTATTATTTTCCTATAGTGACTCTTTCAGTGGGGTTTTGTTTTTATTCTGTGTTGATATATGTCTCATTGACTTGAAAAAAATGCACAGCTACAGAGCAAAACAAAGCAGCCACCTTCTTCTCATGGCACATTGACCTGAGGTCAAAATGTCTCTTATGAGTCACAAGGAGGACCCCGCAGCTGGTCTGTCTTTCTACGTAAGTTTCTTGTAACTAGGGGTTAGGTGAAATACTGCCCCTCATGGTCTGGTGCTTCTCTTTCCCTTGAGACACACTTACCTGAGGTGAAAATGGTTCTTTTAAGTTTCAAAGAGTCATATTTGTGACTCTTTGGAGAGTAGAAATGAGTCACAAAATCTTGAATCTTTTCTGTCTGTCTGCTTCAGTTTCTTGGAACAGTGTGACTTGGCAAGGCCCAGCTGAGATAGCTAAAGAACCATCCCCTTGTCCTGGTGATTCTCTTTCCCTCTGGGCTCATATATCTGAGGTGAAAATGGTTCTTCTGAGTCAAAAAGAGTCACATTTGTGGATTTTTTGAAAGTAGAAATGAATCACAAAACCCAACTGTCTATCTGTCTAACTGCTTCAATTGCTTTGAACTTGTCTTATAACCATTGTGAAGATAATAGAATGAGAATAAACTGAATAATTTAGTAAACATGAATTAAAAATAAACGTTCCATAGCAAGACTATGGAAACAACCAAGATGCCCTTCAACAGATGAATGGCTAAAGAAACTGTGGTACTACACAATGGAATATTATGCAGCTGTCAGGAGAGATGAAGTCATGAAATTTTCCTATACATGGATGTACACGGAATCTATTATGCTGTGTGAAATAAGTCAGAGAGAGAGAGAGAGAAATGCAGAATGGTCTCACTCATCTATGGGTTTTAAGAAAAATGAAAGACATTCTTGCAATAATAATTTTCAGACACAAAAGAGAAAAGAGCTGGAAGTTCCAGCTCACCTCAGGAAGCTCACCACAAATAGTGATGAGTTTAGTTAGAGAAATAACTACATTTTGAACTGTCCTAATAATGAGAAAGTATGAGGGAAATGGAGAGCCTGTTTAGAGTACAGGCCGGGGTCAGGTGGGGAGGAGGGAGACTTGGGACATTGGTGATGGGAATGTTGCACTGGTGATGGGGGGTGTTCTTGACATGACTGAAACCCAAACACAATCATGTATGTAATCAAGGTGTTTAAATAAAAAATAAATAAATAAACGTTCCTCTGTAAATTTGTCGTGATTATGTTTTTATTTTTGATAATACCCATACTTGACATTTTCGCTTCTCTAATGGGGAGGGCAAAATTACATTAGCAAAAAATTTGATTAAAACTAGTTCAAGTTCTTCCAGTGTTAAATATTTACATTGCTACATGTAGCTCAAAAAGAAATCTAGAAATATTGAAGACCCAAAAACATACAAGTGTCTATTTTAGATGCATTTGCTATTTTTATAAAAATAACTATAAAAAGATGCATACAATTTAAAGTTAAAATTAAGGAACAATCTAAGAAAATGGTATCTTGAGTTAATATATATAGGCAAATTTTACATCAGAATTTAGTCATCCATATCAGAATTTATAAAGGGCATAAGAAAATTAGTATTTTTTGAAAATTTTTAAAATAAAATTTCACTCTTTATTGAAACAATTTTATTACTTTTAGGTCATAAGTGATCTATAACTACTCTTTCAATCATAAATTAGTGATAAATTTCTCCTTATCAAAAATGTACAGCTTCACATATTTGAAGAATGCAATTTTAAAGGCCTGATATTAAACTAGATATTTTAATAACTCATACCTAAATGGTAAATTAACCTTTTAGTATTAGTAATTCTAGGTGTCATATATCTCTTTGAATATGTGTTTTTGTATTTTGAGGAAAAAATGCTAAGAAAGAGTAATGCTTGGTCATATGAAAATTTTCAAACAAAAATATAACCTATTGTATTTCAAATATTGTACCATTACCCTCAATATTTATGAAAATGATTTACAGCAAAATAAGCTTAATAGAATATGAAGTTTTATATATAATCCAATATTAAATTATAATATAAATCTTTATGTAATATATGTTATTGAAGTGATATATATATGTATATATATATAAATATATAAATGTTGGGCAACTCCAATAATCCTGGAGTATATATTTTGCATCATATTTTTAATCATAAAACATCTTCTAAATTAATGTCCTTCCCCTAACTTTATCCCCCCTTTTCTGCTGCTATTATATTCAATGAAAGTCACACATGGTTTCCTATGATACATGCATGTTTTTTATATTACCAATTATGAGTTACAATAAATTTGTGGTACTAACATTCTTAGCTGCAATATCTACTGGGTATTGAACATCTTATATTACACATCCACCTACTTTCTAAGGATCACACTCTAGTTTTAGTGCTTGCCTAATTTCAGAGTTAATCAGAAAAATCAGAGTATAATTAAATTTAATTTAAATTAAATTTCATTAAACACAGAGTTTAATTTCTCTGATTCTCACACATGCTCTAGGAATCAGTCTTCATGGTCTTGATATTGTATATTGTTGGTTGTGGAGCTCTTACACACTTGACAATATATTCTTTTAATCTACTTAGATATCTTATCTTCCTCTTTTAACTTACTTTCCCCCAAGAAAATCTATATATAGAGATGCTATATAATTCAGTCTTTTTTTCATCACTTTAGGCCAGGGGTCTCAAACTCAATTTACCTGGGGGCCGCAGAAGGCAAAGTTGGGGTGAGGCAGAGCCACATAAGGGATTTCGCTTACCAAATATTCGCAATAAAAAATCGCATTAGTAAGAAAAAAAATCGCAAAAAATCGAATTAAACATTTGCATACCCTGAAAGAAACTGCTAGGGGTATGCGAATGTTTAATGCGATTTTTTCTTAATAATGCGATTTTTATGGCAATTATTCGGTAAGTGAATAATCGAGAATATTGTGATATTTGAAGGCCGGCTGCGGGTCACAAAATGTTGTATGGAGAGCCGCAAAAGGCCTGTGGGCCGCGAGTTTGAGACCCTTGCTTTAGGGTATCTATTTAAAGATATTAACAAAAAAAATTATAATACCCCATTCTAATTTTGATTATAGAGAGTACATATTGCATAGTAACAAGTTTTGGATCAAGACTTAAGATCAATAAAAATATGGAACAGGAATTACAGGTGTTAGGATGTTAGACTAATTTGATTATACACAGCATAGCACATAGTAGCCATATCGCCATTAAAAGAGATTGCTAAACACAGAACCAAGACTAAATTTTCAGCATATCCAGGCATAAATCCAAAGACAAAAAATTCAAAAAATATATTCTTCATAAGTCTGATTTAATTTTTATTTGCAAGTTTTATTTTTAAGATAGAGATCTTTTGATTATAGTCTGTATTGTAATGATTGCCAATTTTAATCCTGTTAAATAAATAATATTTAATTATACTCACTTAATTGTGTTAAATTAAACTGAAATCATGTTAATGTAGTTTGTCATTAGCGAAGAAAGTTGTTTGACCTTTATTAAATGGTAGCATTTTGCACAAGTAAGATATATTGTTAAAGATGTTAAAATACATAATAGCACAGTCAGATTTAAAAATGTCTTTGTTCATTATTTAAAGCATTATACCTAGCTTTGCAAAAACATGTTTTTTTTCTGTTAGGAAATTGGAATGATGAATACTAAGATTAAAATTCTTGCTAAAAATATCATGCCACTATTTTGTGTATTTGTAAATATTTGTTTAATTTAAAAAAATGTAAATGTGTGTAGTACTGAATACATAGTTTAAAATAAATGGGTTTTCTCAGAACAGTTGCAAAATTATTATTTTAACCTATTAATGATAATATGTGCATCATAGGATTACTTGGTCTTCCCATCTCTTTGTCTTAGTCATGACTTCTTGCTGGGTACGTTGGTCTAAGAAACTTTGCTGCCCAACCACACTAAATCTAAGGGTTGTTGATTTGGATAGATTTCTCAAATAACTCTGTAATAGCCCTCTCTATAATTGGGAATATTGTATATTCACATATATGTACAATGAAATATCATTTTAAGGACTCAGAATATTTTAAATGAACGGATCTTATCTACTAATAAGTAGTAATAGCTTGCCAAAAAATAGCAAATCAGAACAGATCTCAGATCATTGGGAATCATTATCCCAAATTTGAACAAAGAGCAAATAGAAAGCCTAAATAATGCTAAATACCAATAAGGAAATTGAGCAATATTTAAGAATCTCCTCAATTACAAAAGTCCTAGTCCGTATAGGTTTATTGATGAGAACTATAAAACAATTAAAGATTTGCTACCTTTGCACATGAAGCTCTACTAAAATATCAGATACAGGAATCATTCCTACGACCTTAAATTGAGCTAATACCAAATACACAAAGCCAATACACAATACATAAAGCTAATACACTGATACACAAAAGAGACCAAGACACTTCCAGAAAAGACATTTTCAGTTCAGTATCTTGATGAATCCTTAACAAAATTTTAGTCTACTGAATCCAATAGCATATAAAAAAAATGCATATCTTGGGGCCAGAGAGATAGCACAGCAGTTGGGCACTTGCCTTGCAAGCAGCTGACCTAGAACAGACCTGGATTCAATCACCGGTATCCCATATGGTCCCTCAAAGCCAGGAGTAATTTCTGAGTAGAAAGCCACGAGTAACCCATGTGTGTCACTGGGTGTGACCCAAAAAACAAACAAAAAAAATGCATATCTTACATGGGATCAAGAGGCATTCATCCCAGAGATGGAAAATTTCTGAGCACTACCAGATGTGCCATCCCCCCAAGAAACAAACCAATCCAAAACAAACAAAATATAAAACAGTTTAAAATTTAAAAGTCAATTAACAAAAGGCACTTCTATAATAAAAGGAAAAACTAAAAATTATATAATCATAGCAATTGATGCAGGCTAAGCTTTTAACAAGATCCAATTTCCATTAATTATAAAGACACTCTACAAATTAGCGGTAGGACTCTTCCTCAAGATAATAACAGCCATCTCTAACAAGCTCATAATATCATTCTTCATCGTGACACTGCAGATGTCCCCTTTTAGATTAGGTCAAAGCAAGGATGTCCACTGTCTCTATTTTTATGCAACATACTGTAAAATATCCTGGAAGCAGCAATAAGACAAGAAAACAAATCAAATGGGTCCAAACTTTAAGAGAAAAATTATAATGATCACTTTGGAGATGACATGTCAATATTCACAATAAATAAATAATATCTATTAGCACATATAAATTTATTTACATATATAAATTTAAAAAAACTATTTATTTCATAAATAATCCATCAGAGTATCCAGCTACAATGTCAATACACAAAATATATCTGTTGCATTCTTAGATTAAAAACTAAGATATTTGGGTGTGGCCCATAAACCAAAAAAAAAAAAAATCCTAAGGTATTATCATCAGATAGATTCCAGAGGAAATCAGAGTTCTGTTTTAATGCATTTGAACTCAAATTTACTAACAAATATAATTATATCATATCGCAGCATTTTTGGGGGGTCAAACCCGGCTCTGCTCAGGGGTTACTCCTGGCTCTGTGCTCAGAAATCGCTCCTGGCAGGCTTAGCGACCATATGGATTGCCGGGTTTCGAAACACCATCCTTCTGCTTGCAAGGCAAACGCCCTACCTTCATTCTATCTCTACAGCCCAGATATCTCAGCATTTTATTCAGAAAACTTTAAAGTATTAAATTCCAGTAATAAGTAAATATCTCCAGGTTCTATTTATAGTCTAAGTACATCCATATTGCTATAATAAAAACAATGCAAATTTATTCATAAAAATGTCAAACATTTATTAGCATTGTTCTGAAACATAGGATGTCACTTTTTTTTTTATATTTGTACCACACCCAGTGTTGCTCCTGGGATACTTCTGGCTCTGCACTCAAAAATTACTCCTGGCAGGCTCAGGGGACCAGAAGGGATGCCAGGGATTAAAACTTGATTGGCTGCATACAAGGCAAATGCCCTACCAGCTTTGCTATCACTCCGAGGGTCCTCTATTATATTAACTAGAAATATAACTCAGTTCTAGATAATATATTTAGCATGTATAATGTCTAGACTATAAACTTGACACACACAATATTCTACCATATTATATATCTGATAAACATCCCTTTCCTTTACAGAAACTTCTTTTGTTCATTGCCTTTTTGTAAATTGACAGAAATGAGGAAGAATCTCCCTGAGGAATTTATTTTTTGCTCCAATATCAACAGTAATGAAGGTGGGATGAGAACTCCATGTTGAATGATCAGGGGGCAATTGCAGGCCAGGATTAAATTTGGTCTTCCCTCAGGTAAAACATGAACTTGGATCATTCAGCTATTACACCCAGGCCTTTGGGTGAGTTTTCTTAAAGACAATATTCTTTCAATTAATATTCTACTCTTATGACTCAATCATTTTTGAAGATCCACAAGCACAGACCAAAAGAGTAAAGAATAAATCAATTCTTTTATATTAAGGGAAACACAAAGTTGAGGGGTTTTGTTTGTTTGTTTGTTTGTTTGTCTTTGGGTTTTTTTTTTCTTTTGGTTTTTGAGTCTCACCCTGTAGCACTCAGGGGTCACTCCTGACTCTATGCTCAGAAATCACTCCTGGCAGGCTCGGAGGACCATATGGGATTCCAGGATTCGAACCACCATCCTTCTGCATGCAAGGCAAATGCCTTATCTCCATGCTGTCTTTCAGGCCCACAAAGATGAGTTTTATACGAAAGCTAGTAATCATCTTTCATCACATGGTCTCATAATCTGTTCACTAAACTGATGATATAATTTAAGAAATCTGAAGAGATATTTCTTACTTTTTAGAAAAATTGAGCATAATCTAATCTGAGGGAGGAAATTTCCTTTATCTGGAGGGTGTAATTTCCTTATATGTATAAAATAATAATCTTAAAAATGTATTTACGGGGCCGGGTGGTGGCGCTGGAGGTAAGGTGCCTGCCTTGCCTGCGCTAGCCTAGGACGAACCGCGGTTCGATACCCCGGCGTCCCATATGGTCCCCCAAGAAGCCAGGAGCAACTTCTGAGCGCATAGCCAGGAGTAACCCCTGAGCGTCACAGGGTGTGGCCCAAAAACAAAAAAAAATGTATTTACATTATTTAACTACTTTCATAACCATTTTAATATTTTTATCAAAAATATATGTCCAATATAAATTGTATAATGAAGAGAATGGAAGTAATAGTTGTGTTATTTGCACACTTGCAAAATATGTTGTTAGTTAATAAGTTATTTAACTATTTAAAAAAATAGTGGTGTTGGGGCTGGAACAATAACACAGCGGTAGGCAACCAACCCAGGATAGACCAGGGTTTGATTCCGGCATTCCATATGGTCCTCTTATCCTGTCAGGAATAATTTCTTAGTGAAAAGCCAGGAGTAACGACTGAGAGTTGCTTGGTGTGGCAAAAACTCACCAAAAAATGTTGTGTTATTTCAAAATATTTTATTTTCAATATTAAAATCTGCAACTCAATGTTTTACAATTTTCCTCTGTTCTATAAATTTTATTCTAATTTTTCTAATTAACTACATGTATGTTAAATGGTTATTCTAAATTTGAATTTGCTACAGGTTTTTGAGAGACATTTTGCATTTCTACTCATGCATCGTTTTCATAATGTTCCTTTGTAAATGACTGTTACTTTTGAGAGATGTCCTCAGGTGCTTCTGGTCCCTCAGATGATCTTTCTAAGTCTCAAAGGAGGGAAGCTCTTTTAAATTTAATCTGCCTACTGTTTTGCACAACTTATTTATAATTAGTTTTGTATAAAGTTAATTAACGGGCATGTGTTTCAAATTTAAAATAACTGAAGATTGTTAATGAAGCACTAAGTAAATACTGATACATTTATTTTCACAAACTCTTTGTTTTGGATTTTCACTCATTCTTAGTACTCTTTTTAAAATATTTAATGACTCTATTTAACAATACAAGACTCATTTATATTTTAAGGACACAGTTTATCATTTAATGAATTGACATGTTTAATTCATTGTGACTTTTAATTCATACAACTAGAACAATAGATATCATCAGAATTCAATTTTCCAGATAAAGAAAATAAGCTTACTCAGTTTAAAATAGCTATTCACCCTTGAACACTAGAATATGAAAAAAGCAATATTCATTATCATATATTTATTACTAAAAAAACTGAAATTTCTATTAGGATATGATATAAAGAATTATAATACAGATTTTTATTTATAAACTATGACTTACTTTGCTTTATAGGTTAAAACTCTTGGATTTATCAACATATAAAATGAAAGAATAAGGAATCATTAAGTAAAATACTAATATGATATCCTTTGAATGGTGAATAATACTTTAGAGAAAATAAAGAAATATCCAATAATAACATTATTTATAAAAACTACATTACCTTACAGTTAATTATTTATATATATTTTATTTTTATAACTTTTAACATTAGCACAATTAATTATACAAAATGCAATCGTAATTGATTCACAAGTAATTAAGTTTAAAATATAGTACTAAGTGATCATAAAACAAAATTTCTTAAGAAAGGAAGCTTGAGTCCTAAAAAGTTTTTACTACCCTCAAGCCAGAAAAAAATCAGTTCTCTCTCTCACCCTACAATTAGTTTTACCTGACTTTAATTTCAAAATCAATTATATTGTAAATTATTTTCTTCTGAATACAAACTAAAATATATCAACATTTAATATGCCATATTTATTTTTTACTTACTTACATTTGAGATTTTGCCAAATAAAACAAATGACTGATTTAAGGAGTTATGAGAAATAAATCTAACAAGAAAAACTTTTAATTGCCCTTCGGTGATCACATAATTCAGTTTTCTTGAGTGCATTCTCAGGAATAGAGCTAGACAACAGAACCAGAACCATTTACTGCAATGCGAACATTTGAATTGGAGTTTGTTGGCATCATTTGAAGAGTATGCTGAGTTAATGCACTTTGATTTGTTCATATTAATTGATGGAATAAGTAGATGCCTTTTGTATTCAACTTGGTTTGAGGCAAATATAAAAAATAGATAAGATTGTATTATAATTATTTTAGAAAATGATCACTATTTTTTGTTCTCTTTTATTTTTATATCATAGCAAAATAATAAAACCTTAATAGTGATGTTAGTTTGAGTTTTCTCAAATCCTTATCTATATTCTGTCAATGTCTTTTTTAATCATTTGCCTTCTCCCTTTATTTAAATAAATGCTTCCAAGGTCCATTACTTCATGTAGAAGATAAATGGATTATATTTAAAGACAGAAGCTAAAATAGACCCTTAATCTTAACAGATAATATCTGTAGTTGACATAATAGTCTCTTATTAAAAATACAGTCGTAAGAGATTGCAAATCAGAATGCCAAGGAAGAAATCCTGAAGTTGAAATGAAAGCTTAAAGTAAATGGGCATGGAACCTCATTTAAAAATTTGAAAACAAACAAAAACACAACAGAATAAATTAACCAATATTATAGTATTTTTTTTAATTTTTGTTTATAAAGCCATTGTTAAGGGGCAAGGACATGGTTGGTTTGAAGCAGATGAGTGGCCCAGGTTTATTTCTTGTGATGCTCATGGAAGCCAGATATGTGAGGGTCTAACCAGGCTTCTCCTAACTGTAGGACAAACTCTCAGCCTGATAATAAAAAAATAGATTAAAAATATATATTAAGAGAAATGTATGGGGGGAAGTTGTTGGATTGTCTGTAGCCAGTGATAGCCCAGCAGGTAGGCCATTTACCTAACACATGGCCTACCCAGATTGGTAAAGGGCATCCCATATAACCCCCAGAGCATGCCAGGAATGATTTCTGAGTGCAAAGCCAGGAATAATAGCTGAGTGCTGCAGTGTGTGGCCCCAAAACAAACAAAAGAATTGTCTATTTGGTTCCAAGATTAAACAATATATCTCAGTTGCTTGCTATGTGTCACCCTGTAGAAGGCTTGGGAACATACTCCAAAAAAGAAATCAGTGTAAGGAAAATATAAGTGTGTTTAAAAAACTTCTGCTTTAAATTCAATAATATTTAACAAATAATATTAAGTTATGCACCTATCTAAACATATTAGTTTGTTAATTCAATTTATTCTATGGAATGTGTTTTATCCCCCATTTTCCTTCACTGCATTCTTCTATTTTTTTCTTCTCTCCTTTATAAAATTATTGGCTATATTTATAATTAAAAAGCATAGAAAAGTATACTAACCTTATGCATTATAATAGAGATTTTTAGGTAAAATATGCAGTTGGGATTTACATGGATAACTTAGGGGCAATACATGAAAAAATCTGTTTATCTTGTATTTTAAAACATTTATATATATATATATATATATATATATATATATATACATACATACATAAATGTATTTCCCCTTTTTTTTCTTTGGCCTAACAGGGCTTCATCCTGTATCTGTGCTCTAGGATCAACTGTTAGTGCTCAAGAAATCATATTTGGTGCTAGAAATTTTTTAAATTATTAATATCTTTAAGCACCATGATTACAAACATGTTTGTAGTTGGTGTCAGTCGTAAAAGAAACACACCCCTTCACCAGTGCAAAAATTTCCACCACCAATGCTCCCCATCTCCCTCTTCCCCCATCCCCTGCCTGTATTCGAGACAGACATTCTACTTCTCTCACTCATTGACATTGTCATGATAGTTGTCAGTGTAGTTGTTTCTCTAACTCACCACTCTTTCTGGGCATTCTACCTTATATATTGACCTCCTAAAATACAATAACCCCCCTCATTGTATTAATGCTCTGTCACATAAAATGTGTGCATATTTTAAATAGGAAACAAGTATTTGAAATGAATAGAGTTCAGACTAATTGATGACTGCAAAGCACTGTTTAAAAAACTTGATTTAAGAATTCCTCAATGTTCCTTTAATTTCATAAGAACCACTTGTAAACTTAAAAATTCACAATTACTATTCCCCAATGCACATCAGAAGAGTACTTACATTATTTTTGTGATTTTGTAAGAAACTATGATGATGAGAAATAAGTTTTGTTTTTTATTTCCTGAAAGGAGAGTCACTCAGAGCATTATTCTTGTCTTTCAGTTATTTTCTTTCAGAAAAAAAATCAGCTTTCAGAATTTCAGTGAGAACAGTGCTTATCAGGAATCTCATAAGTGCCACATGTACCTTTTCCCCCCAATATTGTCTTATGAAAAATTTCAAACAAACTTAAAAGTTGAAGTAATTTTATAATGATAACTCATATGTCTATACCTAGACTTTATCACACATATCTCTGCCCTCTGTCATACCATCATGCATTTTTTATATTTCTAAGTAATGAAAGTTTGAACTTTGAATAAAGTCAATTTTATTCTATACCTACTTATTCAAATTGCAAATTTTCATGAATTATGGAATGCAAACATTAAAATTCTCATCTATTATAAGACTGTACCCAGAGAAATAAAATAAATGAAATGTTGAATCAAAAGTAAGCATAACATACAATGGGAAAAGTATTTTGCTTTGTCTTCTATTGAGCTGGGTTTTATCCACTTTATTATATATATATATGTATATATATATATATATATATACACCTGGAACCTTTAAAAAATAGTACCTGAATGCAGAACCAGTTTGAAGCACTTTGTATGCATTCAAAAAAAACACACACAAACAAAAAGGAAAAACACAAAATAAGAAATAATGCAAATAATCCTTTATACTCATATTTTTATTTGACCAATATTTTTATATAACTTAATTCTAAATAATTTCTAATTTTCAGATACATTTGTGTGTGGATATATTACATGCATATATATGATAGAATTCATTTATTTTCACAGATTTTATGGTTTGACTCAGAAATATTCAAACTTAGCATTAATCTGAAGGTTTATATTTTTATCTGAAATGTTCTGCTATTTCATTATATTCACCTATAAACTATATTTTCTTTCATAAATTAAGAACATCAACATATGTGACATTTATTTCCTCTTAAGTTAATCCTTAACTATTCATTATTTACTTTAAATATGTTAATAAGTATAAAATAATAGGATAAGTATTACTAAAGTTATTAATAATTGAAACTTTTTAAAAATAATTTTTATTTTGACCACAGTAGATTACAAATCTTTCACAGTAACAATTTAGGTACATAGTGACATTGAATCAGGGGCATTCCTACCACCATTGTTGTCTTTCCTCCACCCTTGTTCCCAGCAAGCATCCCATAACCCCCTCTTTTGCCCCCTGAACTGCTACTATAAGAGGTCCCCTCTGCATCTAGCTTGTTGTAGATTGGCTTTCGATTTTGTTTTTGGTTTTGGATTTGGTACCTAAGTCTGATCATTTTTTATTTCTACTCAATGTTCATATGACTATTTGGTCTTGGTAACCTCCATTATTTCTCCCCCAATTTGTGAGACAGAACAAGATGGTCCAAGTGATATTGTTCTGTTAGAAGAAAAGAAAAAGGAAAAGAGGCAAAAGTCAAACAAAAATGGGAGGAGTCCTTCTAGAGATTATAAGAGAAGGGAAAAAGGAAGAAAAAAACATAACAATTCAAAAGAAGTCAATTCAAATTAAAAAAAAAACAATTCAAATTATCCCTGTTGTTACTAACATTAAAGCCTGATTTTTAAAATTTTGTCTTTATATTGTTGAACATATATCTTTGAGCTAAGTAAAATTGTATTGTTAAAGATTTATATTTTTTAAAACTTAAAATTTATTTAATGAGTCACCATGAAATAGAGTTGTATAGTGTTTATGTTTGAGATAAAACATAAAGAAAAAAACACTTTTTTCAAACAAAACACTTTTCAAAACATAGACAGTTTTATATGTAAAATTAAAATGTAGTTTGCCCTGGTTTTTTAGTTGAACACTATGCTTTTTAATAGCAGTGCTCAGGGGCAGTGTTCAGGGGAACATACGTGTTACTAGGGATTTGTACTATAGTTGTCCACTTATGCACAAACAGTTTACAACCAGTACTAAATTTCAGCCCTTAAAGATTTTTTAAAAGAACATTAGCAGAGTTCATAAGTCAGAATTTCTGTCAGGGTTAAATGAAATGCTAGAGAAAAATATCTTGGTATATTTTCAAGTTCAGAAGCTTCTCTGCCACAGAATAACTCAAGTTTCCAAACACAACATAGAAAACAACAAAACTATTACCACTGATCTTTTACTCGGTTGGAAGAAAAACCACAATTTATTGTCTAGTAAAATACCATATGGAAAGTTTGGAAAGGAGAATTTATGGGAGTCTCCCAAAAAACAAAGTTTATCCTTCTGAATTTCAAATAAATAAAAGAACAATACAGCAAATGTAAGAAGTATAAAATGAGATAGATCAATCTTAAGAATCTTACAGAAAGAGTAAGCATGTATGAATTTAATATAATTTTCAGTAGTTTTAAAGATTTTGTATTATTTTAAAACCCTAACAAAATTTACTAATAATCTGAATTTTATAACATATTTTCTATTACTAAATATATTTAAAAATATTAGCATTCTCATGTCAGGCAAAATGATTTCTCTTAGGGATTCTATCTCACATTGTTTATTTGTAACTTTTTAGTATGCAGGCAAAATTAATTATGTATATTTTATTTATATTTTAAACTACATAAAATATTTAATAATAATACAGAGACCATTATTGTTTCATAGATGAATTTTGATAGAGAAGACCTAAACAAATATAGCAAAGAATCTCCTACTGGGTCATATCGGGAGTACAGAGGATAGTACAGTAGTTATATACATATATTTATAATATAATTTATTATACTTATATATTATGATATATTTTATTATATAATATATTATAATTATATGTAATTTTTGTGCTTCAACTACTTTTTCTTTAAAATGGTCACGATATATATAAAACTAGTAGAATTTTCAGTGAGGATTAAGAATTTTATTATGAAAAGTACCAAACTAATATTTCCTACTTTATGCTATGTGAGTTGACAAGTTAATATTTTATTATACTCTGATTTATATTTAACAGAGTTCTTGTAATAACAAAACGCAGAGCAAAAAATGGCTTTTGAAAATATTTTTTATATAAAACCTTGGAAATAGACTTCTAGTTTGCCAGAATAGATAGCTTACACAAGAAATCTTACATGAGAAATTGATATGATCTATTAATTTATAAAAATATTATATAGTAAAAATGAATTAAAATTATCTGTGTGCTAATGCTTTCGCTTTTCTTCCTAGTATCAATATCAATGTAAGAGAATAAACTTAATAAATAAGACAATAATTATAGATCATGAAATTAATTTTTAAATATGCATTTGCGATTTTATGTATAACATTTTATCTGTATGAAAAAAACTAATAATATAATAGCATTTTTTCTGGTTTTGTCTCATTAAGAATCAATTAACCTGGGGCCGAAGCTGTGGCACAGTAGGGTGTTTTCCTTGCATGCACAAACCTAGACAGACAGTAGTTCAATCTCTCAGCATCCCATATAGTCAGTCCCCCAAGCCAGGAGCAATTTCTGAGCCCATAGCCTTTGAGCATCACTGGTCTTGGCCCAAAACAAACAAACAAACAAAAAATTAAAATATAAACAACAAAATAAGAATCAACTATTCGTAATAATAATATATATAATCTCTTTTGTTATAAAAATTCTAATATAGGCATGTTTTATTGTATATTTATAATTGCAAATATTATTTAATATATTGTCTATATAAGAAAACATCTTAAAAAATACGCCTTAAGAGAAATTAAACAGAAATATCTATTTGACATTGATATTTAATAATCTCTAATTTGCCTTGGAAAACAATCATAAATATTAAACTCTTAAGGATATAGTGTTTTTAATTAATATCTTTATCTAAGCACCAGTGTTTTAAAGAACAAAATTAATTTTGATGACATAATACTAAGAATATAACTCAATGAGAGAAATTTGATCTCAACATAAATTCTTAAGTACTATCGTTGATACTGAAAAGAAATATAGATTTACTTCAAATTTCTTATATTTTCTCGATTATCTTATGTTTCGTCATTAAAAATAACATTTTCTCCACCTTTTTTGCATTAACTCAATGTTTTTCTTTGTGCCTGTAGTAAGATATTGAATATATAATTGAACATTTTAAATTTATAAGTATCATTTTGTATGTATATACATTTTGTCATGATCTAATAAAGTTTATACTCCTCAGTTTCATTAAGGATCATAGCTGGTGTATAAAAATGAAACAATACCGGTAGCAACTGACCTATGATTTTTAATGTGATAAGTGCCCTAAAGAAAATTATAATAAGTGCATGAGTCAAACCCATATTCAAGTTGTTTGAGCCACAGCACATATGGTCTCCCAAATATTATCAGAAGTGAATGCTGAGCACAGAGCCAGTATTAAGCTTTAAAGATAACCAGGTATGATCTTAAAGGATTTTAATAAGAATAATAACAAATCTGGGACAAGGAAGCACAGGGAAAACAATTAGGCGAAACATCTCAAGTTTCTGGGATATAGAAGGGATGTATAAGAGAACAGAAAAGGCTTTGCTCTAAGTACAATACATACAGACATAAGAATTGACCACATAAAGGTAATAATTGACACATATAAAAGTAACTAGCTCTCATGCACACACAGACTTAATAAATTAATTTACTACAGCTGTTAATCTGACCCATCTAGGGTGGTAAGAATGAGACTGTGTGGGGCTGAGAAAGAAAATAAATTTCCCAGGACAAAAATAGCACTGTTAGCTGATTAAAACTTTGCCCCCCACCATGTTTCCCAAATTCACACACCAGATTCCAGCCTGTTTGACATGAAAATGGGTCAGTGTTACATTAATGTTGTCAAGTATGGTCTGCTTTGTCAACCTAAGACAGTGAGAAATTACCATTATCAGTTCTCCTGCACAGAAGAAAAATTATATTCTCTTAGACACAAGAAGAGGTTGTATTAGCAGCCTCTGCTAATGGGAATAAAGGAAATTTTAATCCAGTTACAATAGTTTCTAATTACTAGGAATCACTGCTCATGAAGGTAGATTTGGCTGTAAAAGTTTTATAGGTTAAATTATGAATACATCGTTTTCAAACCCATCAGCTTTTTCCATATATTGTCTTTATATATATGTATGTATGTATATATATATAACAAAACTTTTTCCATTTCCTTGTCTTTATACATATCACAAAAACTAAGGAGTTCCAAAGACTGTGGAAAAGTTTAAAATCCAAATCATCTAATTTTACTAATTCAAGGGCCATTGCTCCACCTAGATAGTCTTAATGGATTCCATACCAAGTCTAAGAGTTTGAGTCATGGAGACAGTATCCCAAGTTAAAGATTTTCACACTACCTAAATTTTAATGGAGTTTCAGTAATGTCATTTAAAATGATATGAGTTCGCTATTTTAGAAGGTGCTCTCTCTGGGATAGTGACACAGAAGTTAAAGTCTAAGAGCACTGTAATATGAGTCCTGAGCATCTAAGTTACTTTTCCATAGACTTCTCTGAACAAAAGCATTAGAGCATTTCCACATATATTCATAATTTTAAAACAAGTTCCTAAACATCCTGACAACTAGCAGGAGAAAATTAACTCTTCTTGAATAAAAAATATTAAATTAGTTCTATAAAAAATTGCCTTTGGATATACACATACAAGCATCATAACATTTGACAAACATTCTTTACAATTACATTTTAAATCTAGCAACATCATGCATTTCCCTAACCAGTGCAAACTAATTAACAATGTGGTATAAAAAGGCTAATTACAGTAACTGGCAAGATATTAAACCAGTAAAGTTAGTTTCAATTTACCTGTTTGCAATGGGCATAGGTAGAACAAAAGATTAATAAATTTCATAAAGGTAGATCACATAGTTGAACCAGTAATATAGTGACTGATGCACATAAAATCAAAAGTTACGTAGAAGAAGTTAAAAACGAGAGGTTTCTTCATCATCCAGAAACTGAGGCAAGGGGTTGCAGGACAAGACTGCTATTTTTAGGGGTGACTCTGGTGCAGGAGGTTCTTAGAGTGGCAAGTTCTTAGCAAGACTGCTATTTTTAGAGGTGACTCTGGTGCAGGAGGTTCTTAGAGTTGGACCTTGGCTGGTCTTAGTTTCACCATATCGGTCTTCTGTGGTAGGCTGCTGAGGTTGCCTGGAACGGAAAGATTTTCAGTACCTGAGCCAGAATCTGGGTGGCTTGGCCAGCTCATCTCTAATCGACTCCGATGGGGCTTTTTCTTTGGGATCTACTCCATCAGTGTCGTTGATAGGATACTGTTGATTGGAGAGTGAGGGCCTCACAAAAGGTGTTTTCTGTAGAAAAAGGATGGTGGTGTCAGCATCTGGGACATTGTCCAGAGTTTTCAGCTCTCTACCCTATACTGCTTGTTTCTGTCCAGCCTGAAGGAGCATCTGGTACTAAGGGTTTGGGGAATATGGGAAAGGCTGGGCATGAATCATTGTAAACTAAGTCATTTAGAACATAGCAGCTACACTTCACTGGCACCCCTTGTTCTGATTACATTAGCAGCTACTGCACCTTTATCTCTTTCCACGACATCGTAAACTTTGGTCTTCCCATCTCCAACGTTGTGCAGAATCTTTCTGGGGTTGTTTCTCTTAAGAGATGCCCGATGAACAAAGAGAGCCTTCTTGGTGTCATTCCCATTGGTGAATCCATGGCCGTTCAGGACATTGAGCCATTTGTAACTGGCCAGGACTTGGATTGCCAGAACTGGCTATCTGCCTGACTCTGAGCTTGAGGCATGGGAGAATTGCCAAATGATATAGCCTGTTCAGTCTGGTGCAAAACTACTGGTAAATGCACCAGAGCAGCATAAAGCAGCACAGAAGGAGGAGGATGTATGCTGGTGCTCCATTAAAGGAGTAGCACATACAGTCTAGCAGAAGGCTATCATGATAATGATCAAGAAGTGGACTGAGATGTCCTTCCTGAAAGGTTGGCAGACTGGGTATGCCCAATTTTATCATTTCCCCAATACTCCAGAAAAATTGTTACCCCATTCACTGTTTTTGTCCCTGTATTGGTGTCCCTGTTCTCAAGACCCTACATCTGGTGCCTGCCAGATGTAGTTCAACCTCATATGAATGATGCTGACGCAGGGAAGATGCAAGATTTAATGAAATAAGATGGTTGTGAAGTTAGGAACATTTCAGCCTTGAGGGCTAAGCACCAGTTATCCTCTCTGTGCAATCTTTATTTTACACAATCAGTTTATGTGGGTCGAGAGGAGGGTAGATGTAATTAACAGACACAAGTACTTGTCTAGGGGGTCGGAGCGGTGGCTCATGTTGTGAGGAGTCTTCCTTGAGCATGGTAGCCTAGGGGTGACCACGGTTAGATCCTCCAGAGTCCCATATGGTCCTCCAAACCAGGTTCGATTTCTGACTGCACAGCCAGGAGTGACCCCTGAGTGTCATCTGGTGTGGCCCAAAAACCAAAAAAAAAAAAAAAGTACTTGTCTAATGCTAATCAAACGCATGTGGATCTTATACATCTCAAAAGGGTGGGTGAAGGGAAAAGAAAGTCAGGCAAAGTTTCTGTCTTGCTTAAAGTAGGGTGTGAACTGTGTATGTTAAGCTACACATATGTATTCACTGTATATCATCTATTTGATAGTAGTGAGAAATACTATATAATATAAATATAATATATGTTATATATCACATATTATTTTATTATTATATATCACATATCACAATATATAATAATAAACTCACTATATATAATTTGATATTAATATGCAGGTATAATATACATATATATTTTATATTATAATATAAACTTATTTATATATCTATATATATGTTTCCCTAATGAGTTTTTTGGTGTAACAAACCAAACAAAAAATATAAAAATACCAATGAAAAAATAAGTTAGCTAAACAAAAGAAAATTCTATTTTAGTCAAATGAATGAAGATAGGAAGTTAAAATATGAAAAAAAGATACCTAGAATAGGAAAGTAAAGCTTTTTAAAAGAACCCAAAGAAGATGACTACAAATGCTTGCATAGGGATTTGTAAGACAGACTTAGAAAAACATATTGTCTAATCTACAAGAAGATATATGACGTGTATTTATATTTGATTATCTATCATGGGTCCTCATACTTTTTAAACAGGGGGCCAGTTCACTGTCCTTCAGACTGTTGGAGGGCCAGATTATAGTAAAAACAAAAATTATGAACAAATTTCTATGCACACCGCATATATCTTATTTAGAAGTGAAGAAACAAAATGGGAATAAATACAATATGTGGCCCGTGGACCATAGTTTGAAGACCCCTGATTGATACACACATGATAAACAATAATATTTAAACTTATGTTGCTTGCTAAATATATAATTATTGGAAAAACATATTTTATGCACCATTTATTGTAAATAGCTCACATTTTAAGTGAAATATGTAAAAATATTGACAAACTGGAATAATATCGGTGGTCATGTGGTTGTCAATGAAATGTTTGGTTGGAAAAATGCCCACAAGATTACGAGAAAATATAATAAATTGAGTTCCCTTATGACAAAACAAGGGTCTGGAGCAGTGGAGCAAGCAATAAGGCATCTGCCTTGTCTGCGTTAGCCTAGGACAGACCATGGTTCCATATGTTCCCCCAAGCCAGAAGTGGTTTCTGAGCACATAGCCAGGAGTAACCACTAAGCATCATCAGCTGAGGCCCAAAAACCAAAAAAAAGATAAGAAAAGAAAAGAAAAAACAAGAAGGACCTCTGTAAAAATCAAGAAAATGAAAAATAACACAATTGAAGAAATGTCTACTAAAAGTGTTTATTAAATTTTATATCTAGTATAAGTAAGATACACTTAAAGCTCAATAACTGTAAAACAAATAAAACAAAAATGGTGAAACTGTAAAACTATTTCTTAGCAAGTAAGCTATGCAGATTCAAACCAAAATTTGAAAATACTCTCCATATCACAGGTTATCAGAAACTTGTATAAAATGAAACCCAAATAGCAAACTTTGTTATCTTCAAAACTAAATGGTTCTTAGTTTGTTTGCTTCTTCTGTATTGTAGCCTTGAAAATAAACTACACTGTAACTATGAGCCTATGACATTCATCAGGCTAGAAGTCATTGAAAGGAACAGATTGAGTTTTTTTTTTTTTGTTTTTGTTTTTGGGCCACACCCTGTGACGCTCAGGGGTTACTCCTGGCTATGCGCTCAGAAGTTGCTCCTGGCTTCTTGGGGGACCATATGGGACGCCGGGGGATCGAACCGCGGTCCGTCCTAGGCTAGCGCAGGCAAGGCAGGCACCTTACCTCCAGCGCCACCGCCCGGCCCCCAGATTGAGTTTTTTAAGTGCTCCAACATTCCATCCACAGAGAATTTGCACAAATTGGTCTGTCTAACAGCAACCTAAAAAATGCCAAATCATCACACTATTCTTCATCTGGCTGCTCTGGGCTCTAGAACACCGAAATTTCATTCTTGTATGTGCTCCTACTCAAGGAGAAACATTTTTAAAAATATGTCGAAATAGGAATAATTTTGGTATTACTAATCATATTTTCCTAATCAGGAAGCACAATAAATTCTATGCTGAATAAAATCATGCTATCACCCAGATATGGGTATTAAGATGAATAATAAAAAATAAGGAAATCTCTGAATAACAGAGAAAAAATGTAAGCACAGAATAAAAAACAAGAAGTACAGATTTGTGAATTTGTGACTCAATAATAAAATCAAGGTATCTATGCATCAATATTTTTATAGTTACAAAGTGGAGAGTCAGGAATGTGACTCAGTGCTAAAGTATATCTTGAATTTGTATAGCTTTGTGTTTATTCCTAGAAATATGTGATGTCTAGAGTACTTCTAGGTGAATACTCTGTCCCCAATATTGCCACAATTAAGATATTTTCTAACAAACAGAAAAGAGATCAAAATTGAACGTTTTGGTATCTATTCTTTGCTAAAAATCTGCTTGAAATATGTTCTTTAGGAAGAAAATTGAATCTAGATTAAAAATATGTTAACATATCTGATAATACAAATTATATTTAATATAAATATATATATAATTTCTAGCAATGTAAGTATGTGACAGAAATCTTGTAAGATTTAAAAACACTGAACAAAATTATACACAAATGAGACTGGAGATATAGTACAATAAATAGCTTTTTGTCTGCATGAAGCTGACCTTAATCTGATGTCTAGTGCAGCAATTGGTCCTCTTAAAACCAACATCAGATTTTTTTGAAAACTCTCTAATATGAAAATACTGTTTCTTCGTCAAAATAAAAGCAAGTGAATTGCTCTATTTCTTTATGTGCCTGGTGTTATATTCATATAGTCACAGGCAGAGATTCTGATTTGTACATACTAATTACTAACATTTTTATATTTCTGAATAATGACTAGAATTTTGTGATCATAGATATTCTGCAATATCTCCAACAGTTAAGTTTAGCAGTCTTATTTTTCAAAAGGTGGTATCTGTCAATAACTGTGATACCAAAATTCTATAGATGTAGTGAGTTATGGTCATAAGTGCTCAATAGCAGCAATAAATCTAGCTACCATAGTGTTTTTATTCACTAACATCTGGCAGTAACTGTAGGTTCTGAAATTTGAAGGCTTGATAAAAATTCTATTTCCTATCTCTGGAAATCCCTGCAATGTAAATCTATGTAGATCTGATTGATGACTCGTTAAGGTATTGTTACACTTGCCCAGTAGCAGATCAGTGTCAAGATCAAATAGTTATATGAAATGAATTTGAATTAAGATCAAGTAACACACAATATTGATGTAGGAATCAAGATGGATAGATCTTTATTAGTAATCATAGGTTCAAGTTAATCTTTATAGTAATACAAGTTTTCTGATAGTTCTATAAATCTGAGAAATAAGGTCATACAATAATGATTCTGGGCCTTAGTCACTTGGTATGCCATCTGACCCTGAATGGGATCCAGCACATAATGGGAACTTCGACTTATTATTTGGGAAAGCAGAATACTTAATAACTCTAGGATTTCTTTCTTGAATTGGCAATAAGATGTAAAATAACAGAAGCTGACTTTGTTTGCTTAAATGTAAGAAAAGTCACTCAGACCAGTATTTCCCCAATTATACTTTAAGATAAATGGTGTTCACTTAAAGTATTTGTCACTAGTATTTTTAATCATATTTTGTTAGTCTGTTCGTTTGGGAGCATGCTCTCTATGGTGTGTAAGACTTACTTTTGTATCTACAAAGGGATAATTCCTGGTAAAGGCTCAGTGTACCATATAATATTTGGGATTTAATGTGAATCAGTCAATGTTAGGCAAATACTCTACCTACTGTTGTATCTCCTCTGTCTCCAGCTGGGTTTTATTCTAGGTGAGATCAAAGATGGCTTTTTCTAACAAGGTAGCAAGAGACCACTGAAGTCTACTATTGAGTTTTATCCATATATGACTTATAGTCTCTTTTTTCTTGATCTGGTATTATATGAGTAGATTTGTTATAGAGGAGTGCCTAGTATTTAAAATAATAACCTACACTTCATTTTCAGAGAAAAGTCCCACACAGTTTAGCAGTTAATAGATATCTTCACAACGATTAGTCATCTTTTCAACATACTTCCATTTTTTTCTGTAGTGTTGCCGCCTTATTTCTTATATATAATTTATTGCTCTACAAAATATTTCTGATCTCTGATATTTATCCCAGAATTATGTTAGATAATACTTCAGAAATGATTTCATAATTAATCCATTTTAGATACTTTTCTTTAATCAAAAGAAAATTATAGGATCCTACCTATTTAGCCAATGTTTCTCTTTTAAAAGACTATAATTTTAGAGAAATTTTAAATGCATAATAAACTTGCTCTTAAAAATACGCACTGTCCTCATACATAGCTACAATATTACATGTGTTAAAATAATGAATTACTATCAACATTTTATAATTTAAAATTTATATATATATATATATATATATATATATATATATATATATTTTGATTTTGAGGTCAAGCCTGACAGCGCTCAGGGTTATGCTGCCTCTAAACTCAGAAATAGCTCCTGGCAGGCTTGAGGGTGCCGGGATTTGATCCACTGTCCTTCTGCATGCAGGGCAAACAACTTACCTCCATGCTATCTCGCCAGTCCTTAGAAAAAAAACAAATAAAAAAAAACAAATAAATAAAACAAAATTTATATTTTATGCTTCAAATTACATTTAATCATTAATTATTAGTATTTTATATGCTGAGTATAGGTTAATGTGTAAAAGACTATCATTGTAGCATTCAGAGAAATATCAGTGTCTCCAAACTGCTTTTGCTCTACATATCATCATTCTCATATCTTCTCCACCAATAATTTAACTTTTTATTGTTTCTGTAGTTTGACAGTTTCAGAAAGCCTTAAATTTGGAACAATAAATTATGCCAATTTTTAGGTTATTTTTACTAAATAATAATCATTTATTTTTTTGTTATTTCATGGTTTAATTATTTTACTGTAATGATCAAATAGTATTCTGACATTTGGATGAATCAAATATATTTATGCACAAAATATTATCATTGATTTCTTCTAAATTATTTTCATTTATGATTAAAGTTGCAAAAAACTTCATGTGTAGTTTTAGTATGGAGAATTTTTTTCAATTCAATTGAGAAAATACCAAGAAACTTAATAATTGAATTTTTGGTAAAAGTGCATTTAGGGGACTGGAGCAAAAGCAAACACAGGGCATTTCCTTGCATGCAGTCAATCTACATTCAACACATATGGTCCCACAAACCTGCCAGGAGTGCAGAAACAGGAGTAAACCTGAGCAGTGCTGTGTGTGGCCCAAAACGTGAAGGAAAAAAGAAAGAATAGAAGAAAAGAAAGAAAGAAAGAAAGAAAGAAAGAAAGGAAGGAAGGAAGGAAGGAAGGAAGGACGGAAGGAAGGAAGGAAGGAAGGAAGGAAGGAAGGAAGGAAGGAAGGAAGGAAGGAAGGAAGGAAGGAAGGAAGGAAGGAAGGAAGGAAGAAGAAAGAAGAAGAAGGAAAGAAAGAAGAAGAAAGAAAGAAAGAAAGAAAGAAAGAAAGAAAGAAAGAAAGAAAGAAAGAAAGAAAGAGAGAAAGAAAGAAAGAAAGAAAAGAAAGAGAGAAAGAAAGAAAGAAAGAAAGAAAGAAAGAAAGAGAGAAAGAAAGAAAGAAAGAAAGAAAAGAAAGAAGAAAGAAGAAAGAAAGAAAGAAGAAAGAAAAAAGAAAGAAAGAAAGAAAGAAAGAAAGAAAGAAAGAAAGAAAGAAAGAAAGAAAGAAAGAAGGAAGGAAGGAAGGAAGGAAGAAAAGAAAGGAAGGAAGGAAAGAAGGAAGGAAGGAAGGAAAGAAGGAAGGAAGAAATAAAGAAAGAAAGAAAGAGAAAGAGAAAGAGAAAGAAAGAGAGAGAAAGAAAGAACGAACTGTAGAAACACAAATATGTTAGGCAAAGTAACTATAACTGAATTTTTATGAGTGACAAAGGGGTTCTTGTTAATCTATATTTCAACTAGAACTTATTGTTGATAGTTATAAGTGTTGAGTGAAATAATAGTTATTAAATGATAATTTATTGTTTATTTTAGTTTACTTGTCTTCATGATACAGATCATTCAAATGCTTTATTCGCTTTATCCATATTTTTATTAAAGTATCCATTTATATCTTTGACCACCCCAACCCATTTAAAATAATCAATCACTTGTTTCCTTATTGCTGATTTTCAAAACTTTTTTAACATTTAATTTAATTTTGGTTTCGTGTTCACATCCAGTGGTGCTCAGGACTTAATCCTTGCTCTGTACTCAGGACTTAGTCTTCGAAGGGTTCTGGAGCTAACATGTGGTACATAGGATTAAATTCAAGTTGACCATATGCAAATCAAGTGCTTTACTTACTGCACTATCTCTCTGGTTCCCAAAATGTTTACTTAGACATTGTGATTTAAAGTATTCTCAATTATAAGTTTCATGCCTAAAATATTTCAACATCACACCCTTGCAAAGTTTTTAATTCTACCATACTTTCACCATCTCTCAGCCTATTTCGTTAGATTTTCAGGCTTTATTGTATTTGGTCATGTGTATTTGCTTACTATGTTTTAGTGTGGCAAACATATAGATATATAATCTGTATCTTTGGATATACATTCACTCAGCAGTCAATTCCTTCACTGAAGTGGTAAATTGTATGATTTCATCTTTTCTGATAGCCAAGTAGTATTCCATTTTTTATATATTAAGTATATATTCTTTATTATTCAGCCATGTGTTCTAAGCACTTGGATTGTTTCCAGGTTTTGCTATTGTGATTAGTGCAGCAATGAATACAGGAGTGTAAATTACTTCTGAATAGTTTTTCAACCACTGGGATATTTACTATGAAGCGGTTATTCTGAGTCATAATGCCACAAGTCTGCAAAGAAAACCTCTTTAGTAAATGGTACTGAAAAAGGTCAGTCATGTGTAAAAATAATGAACTGAGACATCTAACTCAAACCATGCAGATGTCAATAAAATGGATTAAAGTTCTTGACATTGGGTCAAAATGGATTAAATAAGTCAATATCAGACATAAATCCATATATTTTGCGAAAACATAAAGAACCATTCATTGATATTGACTCTATAGGCATTTTCAATTATGCAATGCTGTTACCAAAAAAAGAAAGCAGAAATACACATATAAATTTACATCAAATGAAGAACTTCATTTTAAAGTTTTATTTTTGTGTGTGGGGGGCATAGTTGGCAGCAGTGCTTAGGATCTAATCTTTCCTAATATTTTACAGCATACAAAGTATATAGTAGTTATTTAAATATTTTATTATATAACCTCATCTTATTCCTTTATTACAGAACTTCAGTTTTTGTCAATTATTTACTTTTGAAAATCAAGTCTTCATTTAACTTAAAACAAATCCATAGTATCTCTGAAATCTGAATTTAGTTACTATAAATGAATCATCAAACTACATTCCCTTTAAACATTATGTGTTTTTAAAGTTATTTTTAAGTCAGTTTATATTTTTAATTTAAACAGCAATGTTATTTAATCAAGTTTGAACATTCAAGTTAGTCTAATGATAGCATCTTTAAAGAAACATTTAAGTCAAATCACAGAAAAAAAATCACAAAATAAGCACTTAGAACCACTTTCCATTCTAATAATTTATGGGTAGGAGGGGAGTCACCCTATAGCTTGATAACCATAATATTATGAAACCAAACAACAGTTCTGTTACTTTGCTAATTGACTGAGTAATTGAAGTGTATGCTGTTTCTGGAGCTTAGATAATATGTACTTGTTTTTTATGGAATCTTGAATTAATTTTATGTTAACATTATATGTAAGAAAGGCATATATTTTCACTGCTTCCTAATAACTAGTGTTCTGAACATGAAGAATTATGACAATAAATAATGGAATAGATATTTCAAGATGTCAAATTGTCAAAAGGTAAATTATTAAATAAATGTTCACAAGTCAATTAAATAAAGGCAATAACTACATTGTAAAAGTAACTTATTTACTTATATTCATATTCAATATGTGTATATGTGAATGTGCTTCCATATTGATAAATAGTATATGTGCAATGAGTAATACTAGTAATACTAGTCTAAAATATAATTTTATGAATATATAAATATAAATAACTGAGATAAATACTGAGATAAATATGCATTATAGTTTACTTGCTTTAAGTGATGCAGTCATTTTATGTCAATGAGCCAAAATCACATTATGTTAATACATTATTTACGAAATATTAAAACCTCATTGTTCTGTTGTAAATTCAGCGTTATTTTTATCAGTCTTTCACTTCTTTTTCCATTTATGAGAGATAAATAAATTTGTATATTCCTCTCAGGCTTTTGATATCCATTGCTAAATATTAGATTTTTTTTTTACTCAAAACCACATCTATGTACCTCTGGTGTTTTAGTTTGATGTTGTTCTTCCCAGAATTGAACAGCCATGTTATCTGATTTAAGAGACTATATTATTTCTCCTAGAAAACATCTTCCAGTAATAAATTATTTTACTAAGATTTTCAAACACTAGAAATGATACATTATAATTGATGAATATTACAATCAATATTTTATAGGTGATTGTTATCTAAAAACCTAACTTTATAGACTATTCTAGAATTCTAATTTCTTAATTCCCTAGATACCTAGGATATTATGACAAAGAGGTCTTAAAAATATACTGAACGTATATTTTCTCTTTGATTTCATGTTTTTTCAACCTGAAGCTGACTTATTCCTTTAGATTCTACCTACTAATAAGAGAGCTAGAGCACCAATATAATGACAAATATCATTCCTTATAGTTAATTGATTTTCAATTATAAAATAATACTACATTACACAATATCTCTGGAAGCAGGTTATGTAAACATAAGTAATTTTTTCAATAATCTGTTCACCATCTTGGCTTTTATTATAATGAGATTAACATGACATCAACTATTTTCAATTCAACATCAAGAGTTGTGGTTAACAAACATGGATGAATTTAGTTAAAGAAATAACTACATTTTGAACTGTCCTAATCATGAGAATGTATGAGGGAAATGGAGAGCCTGTTTAGAGTACAGGCGGGGGTTGGGTGGGGAGCAGGGAGACTTGGCACATTGGTGATGGGAATGTTGCACTGGTGATGGGTGGTGTTCTTTACATGACTGAAACCCAAACACAATCATGTATGTAATCAAGGTGTTTAAATAAAAAATATATTAAAAAAAGAGTTGTGGTTGAGGTGATTTCTTGAGGATAAGTAGATCATTGCATATGAGGAAATAAAATAGAAGTCAAACGTCTCTTTATTTTTAATTTTATTTATTTGGTTTTGGTTTTGAGGTGACACTGGTGGCACTCAGTGGTCACCCCTGACTCTGCACTCAGAAATCACTCCTGGAAGGTTGGGGGACTTATCTGGGATGCTGGGAATCTAACTCAGGTCCATCCTGGGTTGGCCACATGCAAGGCAAAGGCCCTAATGCTGTGCTATCTCTCCAGCCCCTAAAAATCTTATGTTATGTGAAGACACCCCATGTTTGACTTACAGCACCCTATTAAGTTCTCTAAAACAGTCAGAAGTGCTTTATGAATGTAGAGTCAATAGTATAATTTGAACATATTTGGATGTGTCTCCCCGTCAAAAATTATAAGCCATGTGATTTTTCTTTTTATCCCATCAGTCAAATTCTATACATACATAGGAAACACTATAAAAAACAGTGACTGGAAATACAAAAGTCCTCTCATTGGGTAATACTCTGACAGATAATATTTGATAAAATACACTATTTAACACTTCCAACCATAAACTGTACCTTCCTTAAGCAAGTAGTTAAAAATTATATTTGTGAGGCTGGAGAGATAGCATGGAGGTAAAGTGTTTGCCTCACATGCAGAAGATCGGTGGATAGAATCCCAGCATTCCATATGGTCCCCCGAGACTGCCAGGAGTGATTTCTGAGCGTAGAGGCAGGAGTAACCCCTGAGCGCTGCTAGGTGAGACCCAAACTCCCGAAAAAAAAAAAATATATATATATATATTCTTTTTTATTAATTATTTTGGTTTTCAAACATATGTATATCTGAATATAATAAATTTATCTTATTTTTAACTTCAAATCACTATGAATAAATCATAATATAAATAGGTAAACTTCTATACAGTTCTTAATTTTGTTCTATTTTGTATTAGGTTCAGCATCCCCTACTACTATTATCTACATAATTTTTTTAATATATAAGTCTTAGAATTTCTCTGTGATGGATGTATAGCCAGTGTTGATCTTTTATTTAAGAACAACAAACTGGAAGTTTAAATATTTGGTTTTCATTCTAGTTTAATAAAAATTTCCAAACAGAAAACATAACAGGTGGGCTCTTGGGAAATTCAAAACATTTTTTAAAATGTATTTAAATTCTTACTGAACATGTTATATTTCCTTAATTTATGTGCTACTATTAAAATGTAAAAGTAAACTGCTAGAAACCAAACTAACAATAAAGCTGTGAAGACTTATTTTTTTTAATAAATTAAGGATCTAGGCTGTATGCTATATTAAGTGGTTACAAATTATGTCTTATAATATTTCATTAGTGCTAATGCTTACAAAAATTAGTTTCTACTGTCTCATATATGATTTGTCTATATGAGAAATCATATGTTTCTGTAATTCACTTCAGGGTAACTCATGGTACATACTATAAATATTAAATGCCTATGAATATTTAGAGTAAACAATCATTGAGAAATATAGAACATAAGTTTTTATGTTATAAAATTATTATATAGTATATTATAGATACATATAGATACAGATATTATATAATTATTTACTATGATTATATAATTTATCATTATTATATACAATATATTGTAAATAATTGTATAATAAATGATCCTATAATGATATATAATTAATAATTGATAATTATTATTAAACATATCATTAATAATCATAGAATAATTATATATGACTATATAATATACACTATATTATATAATAATTAGGTAGAGTATTGATAAGTATGTTGAGATGCCTATTTTGTCTCTTTAATCTGTTGTCACTATTCTAATACAATCAGGAAATAAAAAAGGTTTTCAACTTTAGACACTTTCTCTTTCTACTAGCTCCCCTCCAACAAACAAGCTCAAAAACATAAAATACTCAGAAAGACCTTGGATTTAGAAAGAAAAATAAAATATATTGTATTCATTTAAAGAAAAATAAGCCTCATACTTCTAATTAGGAGAATGTGACAATTCATGCCTAGGAGAGGCTTCTTTTTCATATTTCCATCTTGATCAGTTCGAGAAAGATTCTTCTTTTAAATAATTTTTATTTTGACCAAAATGGATTACAAATCTTTCACAGTAATATTTTAGGTACATAATAACATTGAATCAGGGGCATTCCCACCACTAATGTTGTCCTTCCTCCACCCCTGTTCCCAGCATTAATCCCATATCCCCCTCTTTTGCTCCCCAGGATGCTAGTATAAGTGGTCCCCTATGTGTCTAACCTTTTGTAGATTGGGTATGGATTCTGTTGTCATTGGCTTTGGATTTCATATTTAAGTCTGATTTTTTTTTTAATTTCTACTTGATGTTCACATGACTGGTCTTGGTACCCTCCATTATTTTCCCCTCAATTTGTGAGGCAGAACAAGAGGTTCAAGTCATGTGGTTTTGTTAGAAGGAAAGAAAAATATTAAAAAAGATAAAGGAGCAAAAATCAAACAAGCAAAGAAAAAAACTGGAGAACTTCTAGAGGCTCTAAATATTAATTTAAGAGAAGGAAGGGAAAAAGGAAGAAAAACATAACAAGAATACAAAAAGAAAAAAGTCAAACAAACAAAAAACTCTTAAATGCACCACAGCAATAAGCATCCCAGCAATAAAGACAACAACCAATCAATAACCATAGCCCCAAGATAAAAAATAACTACCTATATAAGTACATATACTTCAAAGAACTACAGATTGTTACTTGTTCAATGATGGTCAATGGAGATTTTTTTGTTTGTTTTTTGTTTTTGGATTTTTGGGCAACACACAGTGATGCTCAGGGGTACTCCTAGCTATGCACACAGAAATTGCTCCTGGGGGACCATATGGGACGCCAGTGGATTGAGCATAGTCAGTCCTAAGCTAGCACACAGACAGACACATCACCGCTTGCACCACTGCTCCGGCCCCCAATGGAGATTTCTTAAAGCTTTCTCCATCTATAATCATAATTCTCCTCAGTAACATATTGAAAATGACACCCATGGTAACATTTCTTTGCCATTAACTTCACATGCAATGCCCATTGTATGCCCCTAAATTTGATATACCTATCATTTGTTCTCACACATGTGAATGAGTTTCCTTGAAAATAATTCCTGCTAAATACAATAAAATTTTATGAAACCCTAACTATACCTGGCACATAAACAGATCTCAACAGACTCAGTTTGAAACTTCTATTTCAACATGTGATATTTAAATTAGATTCACATTTTAAGTTGCTTTCTTCACAATAAGGACATTTTTTCCTATTTATTGTTCCTGTGTTTTCTAAATAACTCTAATTTTTCATACATGCCAGAAAAGCCAAATAATAATCAAAATCTATAACTCTAGAGAAAAAGCTATCATAAAGAACAATAAAAGAAATTATATCATCTACTACTTTTCAGTCTAATTAGAACCTTATTTGCTTGAAGTAACAATCAATAAAATTGAATATAGACTTCCTCTAGATTCATATTATAAAAGTAGAAGCAGTTATAACAGGAACTTAAAACAAATAAATTAAATATAATTTAAGTATAAATATAAATTAAATATTAATTTGCTTTAGTTACATTCAGAGAACATTTTGAAGATGAATTTAAATTAATATAATAAAAATCCATTCTAAAAACCAGTGATATAATTCAATGGGGTCAGGACTCTGCCTGGCATATAGCAAATCCAATTTTAATGCATGTACCCTATAAAATCCTGAGACCTGCCATGAGTGATTCCTGAGAGCAGAGTCAGAGTAAACTGACTGGTAAACATAGCCTGGTGAGGTGCAAAACCAACAAAGTAAAAATTAATCATATTCAACTGAAATGAATGAGAGATCCAGAGACAGATAGAATGATCAAACTCATTTGCAAGATAGAAGGAAACATAGTAGGAGAATAATATAGATATAATAGAAATGTAGGTCAAGAAAAATAGTCCTTGTGGAAAGCTTGCCACAGGGGATGATATTAGCAAGATCATAATTACAATGTTAATGGAAAGAGATCACTCAGCTCAAGAACTGCGTGCAGGGGCCAGAGTAATAGCGCAGCTGTTGGGCATTTGCCTTGCATACGGCAGACCAAAAATGGACCTTGGTTTGATCCCCAGTGTCCCATATGGTTCCCCAAGCCAGGAGCTATTTCTGAGCACACAGCCCAGAGTAACACCCGAGAGTCACCAGGTTTGGCCCCAAAACACCTCCCCTCCAACAAAAGAACTGTGCAGAAGGAGGTAAATTGTTGTGCAAGATGAACTGTCAGTAAGATTATTATACACCAAAGTGCCTAAACTGTGAAAAGGAAAAAAATGAAAAATAGAGTTGTCAAGGAGGCAGACTGGGAGGAAGCAGATTGGAGACTGGGAGGCTGAAGGGAAACTGGGGTCATGGATGAAGGGTAATGAATACTGATGAAGGCTAGGGTACTTGAGCATTGTATAACTGAAACATAATTGTGAACAGCTTTGTGAACAGCTCACAGTGATTGATTTTTTAATAAATAACTCTCATAAATATAAAGATTGGACTAGGAGTAGGGTGCTTGCCATGCACAGAGCAAGCCAGGTTTGATTCAAAGACTCCACAGAATCCTCTGAACCCAGTCATTGGAGCCAGAAGCAAGCCCTGGGCACTGCCAGCTGTGGTCTAAAAATAAAGTAAAATCCACTCTATTTCAAGCTATTTAGTACATATATTCCCCAGAATATTCAGGTATCTCTTTAATTAACAAATGCTATAAGACTTTGGCTTTTATTTTATTTGAAAATCTTTGGGTTTTTTTGTTTTATTTTGATTTTGTGGGGGTCACACCCCATGACACTCAGGAGTTACGCCTGGCTATGCACTCAGAAACTGATCCTGGCTCAGGGGACCACATGGGAATCTGGGATTCAAAACACTGCCTGTCCTGGATCAGCTGCGTGTAAGGCAAATGCCCTACCGCTGTCCTTCATTCTAGCCCCTTGAAAAAAAAATTTTAAGTGATATGTTCTAGATTTTTCACATTAGTCTCAAAGGTAGGGCTACTGACACTATCATGCAGCTGTCTGGGTGGCTATGTATAATAAACTCTCTTTTCATCTTCAGCACTTAGAAGATTTAGGCTACAATTTTTTTCCAGACAACACAGATTGTCTTACTTGTAAATTAGGATAGCCTGAGTTATTTGTCCTTACTGCCCTACCCGAAGGTGGTCTCTATACTCAATAATAAAAAAGGCAGTTTTGCCAGGCAGCTTGGGGAAGAAATGAGACAGAAGACCGCCAGACTACAGTTGTTTCACCCTTAGTCTGGTTTTAGATTATTTCATGTACAACCCTGATTCAGACTCACTCACCTGGGGTTGGAGATATGTCACTTGGGGTGACTTTACAAAACATTATTATGTAAAGTATCAAACTCACACTATACTATGTCTCTAGACCTCATATTTTTAATTTTTTTCCCATTCTTCAGTTTAAGAAAACTTTAAATAACATCTGTTGTTTCAGATCAATGCCATTCAGGAGTAACCAAGTAAATCCCAAGCGTTTATTTTCTAGAACCATCATCTGTGAGTGTAGATATTTCAACAAATTAATGTAAATGGGGTGGGGCACAAAAGTTTAGGTTATACATTTCAAGGTACTTGCTTATGGGAGCAACAAACAAGAAAGAAATGCAATGAGACTACAGGACAAAGGAACTTAAATATTATACAGAGTTCCATGAAAAGGCATACATTAAGCTGAGCTTCCTTTACCAACTAAATTATAAACTTTAAAAATAATATAGGACTTGAAAGAAAAAAGAAGTAAACATTCTTTTTTTCTTTTACAACTGAAGGAATAATACTAGTGAAGTCAGTGAAAATTAAACATGTAAAGTGGTGGAGGGCATCATGGAGCTGGCATCTGAACATCTCTGGGTCTGAAGTGAAATGCAGGGAAGATTGTGAATACAATCTAATCTGAGGGAAAACCCTCTTAACCCCATGTTCCTGGAAATTTCTCTGAACAGAATGCCAGCTAGCCTGTCACATGGTCCCTAGCTAACATACCAGATGTGGAAGACTAAGACTTGGACTCTAACCTCCAGGAACTAAAGAATGCCTGTATTCACTGAAAACTTAGAACCTGATCAACTCTCTTTGTTCTGTAGTAAAACATAAGAATAACACCATGAATAAAATCTGCAGCTGGATATTAAAGTCTCTGTCTCTTTGATCTGAGCTCTTTGACATCCCAGGTATCTCGACACTAGGGACATTACAGTATACTTTCATTTAGGTAGTTGTACCCTGTGATGAATCTATTTGAATGCTTTCATAAAGTAAATTATTTAAATTTCTTTAGCTGTGGAGATAAAGTCCTCACTGATCATCAATGAACCAAGAATACTTGAAGGAGATGTAGAAGAGGAAAAATAAACTTTGTATATAATACAAAAATAAACTGTGTATATAATCCCCATCAATACTCCTCAGCATAATGTATCATTTGTATCTGAGTACAACTGAAAATTGAATGACACACACACAAACACTCTCTCACTTTCTCTCCCAAGGTTTTCTGTAAGGTCACTTTTTTGTTTTATTTTTGGGGGGAGGTGACAGTTTGTGGTGCTGATTGGTTCAGTTTGTTGTGGCTCAGTGGAGCCAGTTTGTACTGGCTCTGTGCTCTGAAGTTACTCCTGGCAAGCACAGGAATAAGATGCCAGGTATCGAACCTAGTTGGCTACGTGCAAGGCAAATGCCCTATCAGCTGTGCTATCACTGAGGCCCAAGATCACATTTTTTTAATCATCCTAAGCAGGAGCTTCTCATAGACCACTTATAATTTAAGACTGTTTCTACTAGAATACTGTTTGATCATTTGAACTGTTTCACATGCTAAGATACAAATATTACCAATCTACTATAAATTTAGAAAATGGTAGTTAGAGTAATGTTAAGAATAATGTACCTGGGAAACGGGAGTCAGTAGGTAGAGTTCTTGCCTTGCATGATGACAATCTGTGTTCAACTGTTCAAATCCTGGCATCCCATATGGTACCTGGAGTATTGCCAAGAGTACTTTCAGAGGGCAGATCCAAGGGTAATTCCTGAACATTATCGGCTGTGGCAAGGTAAAAAAATGTACTTGACTGGAAGTTTGGAAATTTTGTGTAGTTTAAACAGTCATGCTGTAGATTTTAAAATTCTCCTAAACATTTTCTATAAAGTTTAATGTTCATGTATGTACCTGCTATATTTCTAACTATATTATAAAAGGACTGGCAAAACTGTATCTCCTTCCTTTTTTCACTGCTTTCTTTCCTTTGTTCTTATTCCCTCCTTCTTCATTTTTCTCTTCCATATTTTAATCCTTCCCTCCCTCTTTCCTTCTAAATCTTCTTTTCCTTCTAACCTCTTTTCTTCCCTCTTCTTTCCCTTGATTTTTGTTCATCTACCTCATTCCTTCCATTCTTCCTTTTCTTTCCATTCTCTCTTCCATTGCTCCCCATTTCCTTCTTTTCTTCTTTAGTTTTCTTCCTTGCTTTTTGCTTCCTCCCTTCATTCCTCCTTTTCTCTCTTTGTTCCTCACTACTTATCACCTTCCTTTCTCCCACTCTCTTCCTTTTTACCTCTCCATTTCTCCATCCTTCCCTTCCTTCCTATCTTTCTTATATCCTTCCTTCCTTCCCTCCTTCCTTCCTCCCTCCCTCCCTCCCTTCCTTCCTTTCTTCTTTACTTCCTTCCCTCCTTCCTTCCTCCCTTCCTTCCTTCCTTCCCTCTTTCCTTCCTCCCTTCTTCCCTCCCTCCCTCCCTCCCTCCCTTCCTTCCTTCCTTCCTTCCTTCCTTCCCTCTTTCCTTCCTCCCTCCTTCCCTCCCTCCCTTCCTTCCTTCCTTCCTTCCTTCCTTCCTTCCTTCCTTCCTTCCTTCCTTCCTTCCTTCCTTCCTTCCTTCCTTTATTTTTCTTCCTTTCTTCCTTTCTCCCATAATGCCTGGAAAAACTCAAAAGGAAACAGAGCAAGAAAAGTAATACACAGTATTAAGTTTGCTTCACTTGTTTTTAGCTTGCCAAAATGCAATCTGTTGTGGAAAACTTCCCAGAAAGATCAGGGCTAATAAAAGTTTGTATAAAATCCAGCATAAAGTTAGCATTAAATCCTGCCAGTTTCACTATAACAAACATATAAACACACCTGATGCTCTTTTGATGTTCACAACAAGGTATATTGTCCCTAACACTCAAATTAGAGGGAAAAAATTGATTCGCAAAAGATGTGAAGTGAGGTTATACTTTTAACAAAAAAAGGGAGAGCAGTTCCAACTTCCACATTGTGTTTTCCTCTAAGTTTATTACCTGGTTTTGCAAAAACAAGTTTCAAAAGATAACATAGTGCAGCAAAATAATTTTATTTAGGAAATATGATGGGAGAAATAGAAAAACAGACAGAGAACATTTCATAAGATAGAAGAAAGAAAATATACACCTAGTGAGGATATTTGGAAACTCTAGAGTAAAATGTCCTAAATTTCTCTGCAAGCCTTATTATGTAATGCTAACTGTATTTATTTAAAGTAGCCTCTATATTGTGCTAAAGTTTATGGCTCGGAGATTGTCAAGAAGACATTTTATTTCTGGTGACCTCTTGCATGTAGGGTATGAATTCTGTCTTCACCTGATGAAAGTATTCTTTATTTTCCCATAAATGAATGTGATCATTATCTCGGCATGATACTCTCCTGATCTTTCTGACATTGAACTTAAAGGCATTTTCAAGGCTGAAATAGCACAGGCCAATCAAGTAGAGGCTGAGATAACAAATGAAACTACATTAAATTAAGAAGCTTTTGTAGATCAAAGAAAGTATGACTAATACAAAGACCAGCAAAAAATGTAAGAAATTATTCATCCAATACTCATGTGATAATATCTATATTAATATATTTAATATTATATTATAATATACTCTATCAGATATTGTATATTATTTAATATTATGATATATAAGGCACTGGTAGAACTTATAAACAACTTCAAAAATACATTCAACCCCATCAAAAGCTAGGGTGAAGAAATGAACAAAAGTTTCTTCACAGAAGAAATACACACAGCCACAGGCACATGAAAAATGCTCCACATAATATAACATCTGGGTGATGCAAATCAAAATGACATTTGATATCACTTCAAACTATAAAAAATGGAGCACATCAAGATCAAGAACAACCAATGCTGGTGCATATGTGAGGCAAAAGGTACATTCATTTACTGCTGGTAGGAGAAAAATGATCCATTGTTTTTGGAAAACAATTTGAACATTATTGAAAAAAACTATTAATTGAGCTTTCATTAAACCCAGTGATACTTCTCTTGGGAATATACAAAAAAACATACAATAAAAGTGAAAATACTATTTCACAATTTCTCTAAACTTGAAACAACCCTATGCCCCAAAACAGTTGAGTAGATACAGAAACTGCTGTATATCAATAAAATGGAATAATATGCCAGTGCTAGGATATGTTAAGTTATGAAATCTGCTTATAAATGAATAGACAAGGAGTGTATCATGCTCCATCATTTTTGGCAAGCTTCCTACCATGCACTGGTCCTCCTGGTTCTTATATCTATTGTGTCTGTATATTATTACCATACCATATTTTCTTATATCCTGCAAATGAGTGAGATTATTCTTTTCCTATCCCCCTCCCTCTGACCTATTTCCATATCCACCAATCATTTTCCTAACAGCTGCATAGCATTCCTTTGTGTAGATGTATCAGTTTCGTTTAGCCACTCATCAATTCACCGGATCATGATAAAGGTTGTTTTGAGTCTATGAATTTACCAAGCTGTTGTTTGTGTGAAAAGTTGTTTATTGTCCTGTAAATCTGAATGAAAGTCTGACTGGTTAATACTTTAGAAGAGTTGTTCATTCCATGTTTTATCATTATGTCTTGCCACTGTTTTAGATCCTTCATGTTTTCTTTGGTATCTGCTATAAATCTAAGGGAACATCCTTTATATGCAATTTTTGGATCTTGCTCATTTTAGTATTATGTCTATATCTATGGGTTTAATTATTCTGTTTAGGATGTGCCCTGGGGTGTCATTTTCATGACCATCTATCTTATACTCTTTGAGCATCTAATATTCATGTATTCTACAGACTGGGGAACTTCTCAGCAACATATGTTGTTCCTTCACAGGAGTTATCTTCCTGGCTCTCTGGTACTTCAGTGATTCTAATGTTTTACTCTTAAATTGAATTCAAAGTATTCATAAAGTTTTAGGCTTTTTTTCAGTCTTCTGATAGTATATAGAGTATTCACTTCACATTTAAGTTCACTCATTTTATACTCTAGAGCTGTTATTCTGCTGGTGAGGCCTTCTAGTGAATTTTTATTTTGCCAAATTTTACTTATTACTAGGCTTTTGAGTTCTGGTATTCCTGCTTGTATTCTTCTCATTTATGATCTCCTTAACCACTGTGCTTTATTGGCAGTGTGTTTGTTTCTTTAAACTTCATCCTAAGCATTTCTTCTCAGGCTCAGAGAGGTTATACTGGGGTGAGGACTGCTTGAATGTTTAGAATTTGAGTCTTTACCAACAAGAGTGGTGGTATTTTGCTGTTTTACTCTGATTTCTTTTGTAAGATACAAGGTGATTTTTTCCTATAACCTGTTAGTGTTTCTCACTGCCTGGGAAGTGTAAGGGAAGAATATATGTGTGAGAAATTACCTTTTGACAAAGTAAGATTTTGTGAGGCCATTCCTTAGGGTTTGTGAGACCTCTGAATTTTGTGGGTGAGTCACCAAATCCTTTATATGTCTAGGCCATGTAGCTCAGACTAAGAAATATAAGCCATCTGGAGATTCAGCCTCTTGCTCCCAGAGAATCTACCAATAGCCAAATTTTTATTTTATATTTTTCTTTATTCACTTTTTATTTTCCCTCATATTGCTACTTTAGGATTATTCTAGATCTTTGTGATCCTTATAGTCTTTGTAGATATTTGTAGTTTCAAAATTTAAGCATATCATACTTTGGTAATAATGACATTAGAAGTTAATAGAGATTCCATTAATTCTTCATGTATTATTATAGTTTCCATAAGATGGACTTCTTGAGATATTGTTATGTCTGGTATGCAAGCAATGACCCTCTTTGCATTTTTATGACTTCTCTTTTATAATAACATTTTTGTTTGTTTGTTTGTTTTTGTGCCACACCCAGTGACATTCAGTGATTACTCCTGGCTATGTGGGATCATATCGCTCCTGGATTGGGGATCATATAGGTTTCTGGGGATTGAAACCATGTCTGTTCTGGGTCAGCAACATGCTAGGCAAACACCCTACTGCTGTGATATCACTCCAGCCCCTTATAATAACATCTTACAGTTTTTTAACATGTCTTTTAGCTACCTTTTCATGTTTCTTTTTGGAGACTTAATGTTTTGTTTTGTTTTGTTTTGAGGAATTGCCTTGTCTGTAAGTGCTTCGATGCCTAGGGAAACACTACTGTAAAACTCATCTCAGCAGTGTATTCCTGATTATTTAGTGCCAAGATTTTGTGACGTATTGCTAATCAGACAGACTCTTTGAGACTAGTAACCACTATGTCATGTGGGCATTTGGTGTCAAGGTTATTGACTGCAAACCATGTTCGCCATTGTAATATTTCTAATATTTTATTATATTTAATGTGGCTATAAAATGTGCTGTATTCTTAATAATTTACTTTCTAAACTGTTGCTTGTATATAGAAATACAAACACATTTTACTGTGAATTTTGTGAATTTTGTCTGACAGTTTATTCCAATAATTTACTGTTGTTACAGACTTTGGGATATTTCTATTTACACATAAAACAATCATCATTGTATGCTCAGAAATTGGTCATAAAAATGACTTTTGAATATAAATTAAAATGATATGGAAAGTACAAACAAAAATAGAAAATGTGACTATGCCCAAGAAAAAGTGTGCTTTCGCTGACAAATCATGATTTATGAAAAATACAACTAAATGAAAAAGATGCTTAAACATCATATATATCATAAGAAGGTTAAATTCGGGGGCCGGGCGGTGGCGCTCGAGGTAAGGTGCCTGCCTTACCTGCGCTAGCCTAGGAGACGGACCGCGGTTCGATCCCCCGGCATCCCATATGGTCCCCCAAGCCAGGAGCGACTTCTGAGCGCATAGCCAGGAGTAACCCCTGAGCGTCACCGGGTGTGGCCCAAAAACCAAAAAAAAAAAAAAAAAAAAAAAAAAAAAAAAAAAAAAGAAGGTTAAATTCAAGATAAATTAAAAATTTTATAAAAGGCGGTCATAACAAGTTAAACAGCCAACTAAATAACATAGTAAATGGCCAGATCATCTTTTTAGTTAGAATACTTTTCCAGGGCCCGGAGAGATAGCACAGCGGCGTTTGCCTTGCAAGCAGCCGATCCAGGACCAAAGGTGGTTGGTTTGAATCCCGGTGTCCCATATGGTCCCCCGTGCCTGCCAGGAGCTATTTCTGAGCAGACAGCCAGGAGTAACTCCTGAGCACCACCAGGTGTGGCCCAAAAACCAAAAATAAAAACAAAAAAAAAATAAAGAATACTTTTTCTAGAAAACATAAAATCACCAACTAGGACATTAAAAAAATGTTGTGCATCCCTCACTGATTATGAAAAGAAAATGTATAATCAAATATCACTTCATAACTGATGTATATTGGTGCTACCTTGCACGGTTGGCACAAACTGAAAACATCTGGCATAGGATGGCATTGACTGGAATCACCTAAAAAATGGAGCTTATTCTCAATGCATCTTCTTAGAAAGTTCTGCCTTACAGATGGGGTAAACCACCATCAAGCTAAAGTTTTCCAGTTACAAACACCTGTGCCATAAGGTAAGTCCAGAAGCAGAGTGCTTACAGGGTGTCACTGCCTGGCACAGATTGGCACTGACTGGCCCTTCCAGAGACAAGTCTGCATGTACACTGGCCCTTACCTTAATAAATTGGCAGGGGATGGCATTACCTGGCACATCTTGTCACAGGGTGCAGTCAATGTCACATATTGGTAGTACCTAGCATAGAATATAAAATGTTTATAATGAATGACACAGTCTGGTGGTTTGGGCACTAATTTGCACCACCTATAAATGTTGGTACAGACTAGCATGGCCAAAACTTCCTGGCATGTATTGACAATGGTGGACACACTGATGCAGGCTGGCAAAACTGACACTGCTTGGTTTAGAGAAAAGTTGGAACAGCATTGCATGTTGGCTTGGGCTGGATCCCATTTATTTATGAAAGAAATGGAGCTCAAAGAACTGAAGAAACTTGACTAGTACATTAATCTAGTGTTATCAACCAGTGTAGTTCCAAGGAAAGTAAACAGTGCAATTTATGGTGTGATGAATTAAAGACCATGTCTTCCTTTTAATAAATTAGCTGCTAACTATAGCAATTTGTTATCTTTTTGAAATATGGGTCAAGGGTTACTAAAGAAAATCTATCAAATAGTGTTTATATGTGATTTTTTAAAGTCAGTTTATAATTCCTTCAACAAGGACACACACTCCCACATTTCACACAGAAATACTATATAGACAACTCATAATGACCTTCATATGGAGACTATGAATATTTGCTAGTTAATTAATCCTTGGTGTGTTCGAAGATTAGTAGTCAATTTAAGCAACTGATTTATGTTCATTTATATTGAACTGTTATTAAAAGCTTACTCTATATAAGTCATTCTTTAGTGCAATATCAACATAAACAACTGGAATAGTCTTTTCTTACTACTATGCTCATACTCTGCAGAATATTATAATTAATATCTATATTTTATGTAAAATGATCATTATTGTCCTCTCAAATGTGAACTGACATAGTAAAAAATTAGGTTTGACTTAGCCTTACCACATATAAACTCAGTGGCATTAAAACATGGAATTTCTTTGATTCACATCTTTTTCATTTATATAATTTTATTTTCAGTAATTTGAAGTTAATAATACTTGAAAAAAGTACTCAAGTACTAAAAAACAATCCAAAACACACACATAAAATTATCTTCTTCAGTACAGTCATATTAACAGAATTATTATACATAAATATTTATTTAGTTTGAAGGCCATTTAATTAGCCAATGAATTATTATAAAATATAGTACAAGACTTAAAAATTTGCCTTGCAGATGACTGATCTGATGGACCCCTGGAAAAATATATATTCTCCTGGGCACTGCTAGGAGTAATTTCTGAGCATAGAGCAAGAAGTCCCTGAAAATTCACTGCTGCATATGGTACAATCCTGTCCTCCCCCAAGATTAGTTTTGAGATTATGACATTCATATTTTAATAATATTTATATAAGTATTTTAAATCAAAATTGATTATTTTGTTTGATGAAAAAATCAAATTTGTTAATTTTTGAATATTTTAATATATTAGAAATATATAAGAATATAATAGAATGTCCAATATTATAAGATAAATAAATTATTTGTACAATTGGAGATTTTTTTGCAGTACTATTGTGAGACTTTTGTCCCGAAAAGCATGACAAATTTGAATAATTCAATTTTACTTCTGAAGTTATTTTATTTGAAAAGGTAGATTACATTTTATAACTCACATGAGTAAAAAGAGTTTTAGTGAATTCAAAATAAAAAGAAGTATACATATAGATTGTATTGGAGATCTATTCTTTGTTATCTCAATATATCATTTTGATGAGGCTGAACTAAACAACAATTTCACTAACAGTAGATGACATATCAGTGCCACACAATGCCCAAAACACACCTGTGAGCATTTCCCATCACCAATGTCAACAGTATCTCTCTCACCTTCCCTGATGATCTCTTCCCTCCCATCCACCTTCTCCAATCTGCTTCAGGGGCAGGCATTTTACTTCACTCTCTCTCTCTTTCTCACTCTCTCCCACCTTTTTCCTTTGTGATATTGTGATTTATACTACAGTAAATCAAGGGGGTATTGCACCACTTTCTAATTTAAATTTGAATTCCTGAAAGTTTTTTTTCACACTAACTTTTAAACACTCAAGGGAAACAAACTGTAGGATATGAGATTAGTCTTTACATGAATGAAATCAGTTATGCTTCATGAAAAGCTTAATGCAATCTTTGCTTTACCAGATCCCAAGTTACATTTCAAAACACTTATGTTGCCTGAAACTGGATCCTTGTTTTTAAATGACTGATAGTAAGTCAATGTGTGTCTCTGTGATCATGTCTAGGAGTACACATGTGTAACATGTGAAGTTTAATATTTCTAATCAAGATGTGGTTAGTGGTAAGATCATGTGATTTTGTGATGTCAAATTTTGAAAGATATGTATGAATTAAATCTTCAATAGTTGTATCACTAACTTGGCAGCAAACAGCAGGGTTCCTGAGGAAATAAGCATTGCTGAGAAATATGTCATCTGCATAAGCATTCCAAGCTAAATGATTCTTAAAATGTCAATAATATGCTATGTGCTTAAAAATAAAGCACAGATAACCAGATTAAAAATCGTAATTATTGGGTCAGTGTGGGAGAGCAGCAGTAGGGCATTGCCTTACATGAGGCTGACCCAGGACAGACACAGGTTCGATCCAGAGCATCTCATATACTCGCCAGCATCCCATATGGTCACATATGGAGCCAGGAGCAATTTCTGAACACAGAGCCAGGAGTAGCCCCTGAGTGCCACAGGGTGTGCACCCCCCAAAAAAATCTCACACACACAAAAATAAAAATTGTAATGACTGTTATTTCTGAAAACAACTGAATTATATTGTTTGGTCTTTTAATTATTTGGTTTAATTTTACGTACCATTTTATTTTATGAATAATATGATATTTAAAACACAAAATGCTTATTTTTTCTGTACAAAATGCTTCTTACACACTATACTTTCATACTGTTCTTACATATTGTAAAATCTTTAAATTTTCCGAAGTAAAAATCTTATTTACAAACTTGAGCGCTATTTATTATATTAACTGTATTGTTTTTTATTATACCATAAAAGTAATAATAGTTTTATGGGACCAGAGCGACAGCACAGCAGTAGAGTATTTACCTTGCATGCTGCCAACCTGAGATGGACCTGAGTTTGATCTCTAGCATCCCACATGATCCCCAAGCCTACTAGGAGATATTTGTGAGCACAGAGCCAGGAATAAGTTTTGAGTAATTCAGGTTGTGGTTCAAAAAAACAAAACAACAACAACAACAACGAAAGTACTAATAGTTTGCTATGTCATAAACACTATACAAACATCTAAAGTATATGGCACAGTGATTTTCAAAACTATAAATCATTATTTATACAATTAAAATAAAATTTAAAGAAAATTAAAAATTCTCTATACATAAATAACAATGAAACCTTGTCATACTTAATATTGAAACTCTAGTGTTCATAAAACAATTTAACACTATTTTTCATTAAAATACAAAGTTTTATAATATTATATCAATATGCACCACTCCATGTGCTATAACAGAAATATTTTTATTCAATTTATTCAGAAATAGAGTGATACATATTGGTACTAATTAATAATAAATAATGAGGATAGATGTAATTAGGAGGAATGTGGGACTTCTTGAATGGGGGACTAAAAGGTGATAAAGTAGCAAAGATTATTTTTGTAAATGATTTTTTCTAAATAATGAATTTTTTGTATTCCCTAATGAATATATTACAGATGAGGAGTTATATACCAAAACAACCTTTTAAAACTATATGACAAAACTAGAAGCAAAGTTAACTTGTTTTTTTCTAAAAGAATTTGCATATAAATAGATTGTACTAAACTAGAAAAAATAGTTAAACTTGAGAAAATTATTCTAAATTCTGAAATTATTTTGCAAAACTTCATAGCTATAAAGTTTTTCCAACTCAGTAAGATGTGTTATAAGTTGTTTGGAATTATAGGCAGAGAATTAATCATACAACGTATTGATCTTAAAGAACTAATGTTTCAAATCTCTTTCATCTTCAGTTTCACTTCATTTCCCACAAATATCCTAATTTTAAACTGATTCTAATTCATGATACATTCTATAATGATATTATATAAATTCATGCATCCATTAAAATCCTCTTAAAACAATAGATTAAATGTTGTTGAAATGTCTATTATTTCATTTTAAATTTAAGAAGAATGGCAATGGTAATTTACCAAAATCTCAACTCAAGACTTCTCTGTTGCTTTTTTTTTTTTAACTTTATTGATTGGTTGGTTGGTTGGTTTTGGGGTCACACTCAGCAATAACTCAGGGGTTACTCCTGCTTCTGCACTCAGAGATCACTCCTGGTGGGCTCGGGGAACCATATAAGATGTCTGGATTCAACCAGGTCCCTCCCGGGTCAGCCTCATGCAAGACAAATGCCATACCACTGTGCTAATGCTCAGGCCCCATATATTTGCTTTTTTTAAAACTGGGTTGCCTCCTCTCTAATATTTAAAAATTTCCTGAAATTGTTACCCCCCAATAAAGTAAATCCCTTCATTCAGTCTATATATTCATATATATGATATTCTTATATGTATACTATTAATACAATTGTATTCTTGTGTGTATAATTCTACTTAAATTCAAACACTTGTACATCCCTGGAAATCTGATGAAATTTTAGTTATTGTCTAATATACACCATGTGTCTAATGTAATGTCATATATCTAATGTAGCTCTGAATTAAATTTCAGCTGTCTTCTTCCATAATCACATAAAGTCCATTGGTGTGGTCATCTGTAATGGTGACATGGCATTCACACTTTGTAGCTAATTTAATTTAGAATATGCTTCTGAAATTTTTAAAACATTAAGCAAGCTCTAGGTTAGATCAGAAATAAAAATTTAAGACTCAAGTTACTATCTTCACAGTTATAGTTAGTCAGTTACATCTTCTCATGTTTGCTTGAAAATAAATAGGTATAAAGTTGAAATATTACAGGCTAGTTTAACCTGTTAAAAGAATCTCCCTAGAAGACTCTCCCATTTTGTGTGTATATATATATATATATATATATATATATATATATATATATATATATATATATATTACTGAAAACCCTTGTTTGCAGAGAGATTAGAAATAAATATTGTTATTTTTGGTAATGAAAGTGTTTTATTAGTAAGAACAAACAGAACTGGATATTTTACAGGCAACTAATAATATTTTCTCTAACATTTATCATTTGTGGACTCCAAAATGTATTATCATGTTATTCAATATAAAAAATAATTACCCCTTTAGGATATCTTACGAATTTTATTTTTTAACTTAAAATTGCTCTCAAACTTTTTGTCTACGATTATACCAACAGGTCTGTTCCATTATTTCCTTATTCTATCTTCTTGTTCTATTGCCTCTGATCCCAGAGTTTCCTCTCAGGTCTTCATTTTATGTTGTATTCTATGTAAAATTTAATGACAAATATTTTCTATTCCTAAAATTATACCTTAAAATCTATTTGTAGTATCTTTAGTGCTCTCACAATTATCACTTATCTTAGATGCTCATTTTTGTCTGCAATGTAGTCTATTATAAAACTAAAATGTCAAATATGCTTATGAAACTCACTGTACTAAAATATTTTTGGTTAAATCAATGTAGATAAAAGTAGATATGCACTCTAATTTAAGTTTCATACACTCCAGCATTGTTAATTCTTCCATTATATTCCATCACATCTAACATCCAAACTGGCTTACTTGCTATTCTTAAAAGATTTTAGGACTTTATATTTACTTTAGCCAAAAAAAATGTACTTTACCAAAATATCCATTGATACCTACAGATATTACTCTTTACTTATGCTCACTGAAAAACTATCCCAGTGAAATGCATCTATAACCACAGTACATAAGATAATCATACTTCATTCAAAGCACACACATACATATACATAGCATATCATATTCCATGTATCATTCTGTTAATCATGGAATTAAGTATTTCTATAGTCCTAGTCAAAACTTATCATTAGGGTTTCTAATGTTGTTTCAATTTTTTTACCTATTTATTTTCAATGATTGGGCTACATCTGGCAGTCATCAGGATTTACTAGTAGGTCTTATCATTGACATCATTCCCTAAGTGACTCAGTAGATCCTATGAGGTACTATACATTGAATCTGCATTGGCCACATGCAAGGCAAGTGCTTGCCACTGTCTAAGTCCCTCTAAGTATCCATTTTAATAGATATGCTGTTTATCACAGCATTCTACATAAACTCAGTAATAACTTCATCTTTTATTCATTTCAGATATAACTAATAATACCTATAGGCAAAAATTCTAGATAAATTTATGATACAATTCTACTGGCAAAATAATTATTTTTTTATTGAACTTGACTTAGAGTGACCCACTATGGATTCTTATACAGTATGAATCTGTCTGGTGCCAATTATTTGCTTAAGTTCTATAATCCTTTTCTGATTGTTCTCCTATTAACTTTCTGTATATTTTTATCTCTCACAATCTCCCTTTCAAAGTTAAAAATGTCATTCGTTGTGCCTTTTCTATAATAATTTTATGTGAATCATATTTATCCTGGGCCTCTCATTATCATAAATTGTTGTATCACAAATTTACTGATGTTAGTAATATTTGTTGGAAGAGGACAGTCCTCAGACCAGGCAGTGTGCAAAACCCACGATTTCACTCAGGAGATTCTGGGGGAAATGTAGTGCCAAAGAATAAACTCAGGTTCTCATTATCATAAATTGTTGTATCACAAATTTACTGATGTTAGTAATATTTGTTGGAAGAGGACAGTCCTCAGACCAGGCAGTGTGCAAAACCCACGATTTCACTCAGGAGATTCTGGGGGAAATGTAGTGCCAAAGAATAAACTCAGGTTCTCATTATCATAAATTGTTGTATCACAAATTTACTGATGTTAGTAATATTTGTTGGAAGAGGACAGTCCTCAGACCAGGCAGTGTGCAAAACCCACGATTTCACTCAGGAGATTCTGGGGGAAATGTAGTACCAAAGAATAAACTCAGGTTCTTGCTCATGGAAGAGTCTTTGGGACCAGAAGTTTATTAAAAAGGGAATAGTGCTTGTTTTGCATACTGGCAACCCTGTTTTTATAGCTGCAACCACCTGATATAGTCCCGAGCACCTTCTAACAATCAGCCCTGAACACAGAACCAGGAGAGCCAATCCTGAGCACAGAAGGGTGTAGAAGAAAATAAAAGGTCAAAGAAACTAAAATAAATTCATTTATTCCAGATTTTGTTTGGGGGCCACCCAATGCAGTACCCAAAGAATATTGCTGGCTCTGTGTTTTTTGGTGAGCCCACATTGAAACTTATGGATGCCGGTGATCAAACCCAAGTTGGACACATAAAAGGCAATTTTCCTACTTACTGTACTGTCAGTTTTTCCTCCCATATACTTTTATTTTGTGTTTCTTGTCTTTAACCCAAATATGTTTCTGTAGCTTCATGTTCTATTGCGATTTAATTTCTCTTGAGTTGCACTTCTTTCAGGAAGTTAATAAGAAATAGGATACAAAATTCAAACCCACAAGAAGTGTTCAATTTTCAGTGTCTAAATAAAATATAACCATATTTAAAAGTAATAAAATATTTCTTCAAACATTATCACTTCAGTGTCAGAAAGTAAAACAGTAAATGATCATTTTATCATACATATTTTTACATATATTACTATATGTTGAATTGCTGAATAGCAGCAAATGTAAAGACAGATTGCATGTATCTGTTCTAATCTATTTTCAAAATGATATGCGAAATTGCTTCTACTAAGTATTGCTCAAATTGTCTATCCAGTCTCAATATTGAATTTACAGGCTTTCTAGTTATCAGAGCAGAATCAAATTTTATTTTTGATATAGAATAAATTTAAAAATAAACTGCTTATCAACATCCTACTGGCTAAATATTTGACAAGATTTAATGACCTGTTTCGGTTTTTTGTCTTTTTTTTTTCATTAGGAGCTCTTTATGACTTTGAGTTTGGAAGGGGAATCAAAATCAATCTACATAAATTTGGTATGTAGTAGACAAAAGAAAAATACGTCTATTATGTTTATTTGACTCAGTTAAGATCAAAACATACTTTCAAGACAAATTTTTGAACTATTAACATATATACCTGAAGTAAAATCAATTCATTCAATTTGAGAATTAACTCGCACAATATTTTTTAAAGAAAAAAAAACTTTAGATAGTGTATTTTAATTAATTAAGTAAACAGAAATTTTTCTCTAACTGCAAAGGTAGAGAATATATGTAGTAATGAATATTTTGAATATCAGGAGAACAGTGCTTAAATCAATGTAAAGAGCTGGAGAGATTTTTTTGAAAGGAAGAGAAGCAAATACTTTGCATGCACAAAACCTAAATTTAATCCCTGATATCACATGGTCCAATAATGCCTCTAGGAGCAACCCATAAGCACTGAAATGACAGAACCTTCACAGAAATCTTGGAAGTGACATGAATATTTAAAAGCAGAAATGAATTATTTGAACAATTTTATATAATTTTTCTGAGATAAATATTGCCTATGAATGATTATACTTAGTAATTTTTGTAAACAAATTTACAATAAAATTTCATTATATCATAATACCTTATGAATAATAAGTCTATCTATAAAATCAGAATATATATATATATTTTTTGGGGGGGGTTTTGGGCCACACCCGTTGACGCTCAGGGGTTACTCCTGGCTATGCGCTCAGAAGTTGCTCCTGGCTTGGGGGACCATATGGGACGCCGGGGGATCGAACCGTGGTCCGTCCAAGGCTAACACAAGCAAGGCAGGCACATTACCTTTAGTGCCACCGCCCGGCCCCAGAATATATATATTTTTAAGAAGGTAAAATGCATTCAAGTTTTGAACAAAATATTTTTATGTTGTGTCCTCTTATTTTGGTATGAGATATATTATAACTAATTCAAAAAATAATATATTTCAAAATAAGAATCAATTTATAATTATTACTTCAATTAGTATAACAATGGATTGGTTAAGAAATTTTCTAGTTTCATGGCATAAACTTTCTTGGTCCTTTGAATTTCTGTGGTACCTTTTGCTGTCCCCCTTTCATTTCTGATTAAATTTTTTAGGATTCTCCTTTTTTTTTTTTTGAGTCTTTGTAGTGGAATATCCAAGTTGATACTTTTTTTCAAAGATCCAGTTCTTTGGTTATATTGATATTTAGTTTTTATGGGGAATAAAAATTTCAGTTGTTAAAGTCTGCTAAAATTTTACTATATTCTTCCTGCTTGTTTGATAGTTCATTTTCCAGTTTCTAATGTTTTGAAGTCAAGTCATATTTTTTTTTGATAATGCTTACATAGATACAAACATTTACCTTAGGTCTGCTTTTCTTTTGTCCCGGAAGTTGTGGTGCACATGTTATCCTTCTCATTTGTTCCCAAGAATCATTTGATTTTTATCTTAATTTCTTTTCAGAGAGACTGGATGCTCAATACTGAACTAGTTTCCAGATTTTTACAATTTTTTCCTCACTTCTGTTTGAGATTAACTAGTATTTTCAGTTCATTGTGGTATCAGGAGAGAGTTGGTATGAGTTTTATCCTTTTGAAAATTTGAAGATATGCTTTGTGTACTAGCATATAATCTTTTCTGAAGAGGTTCCATGTGCCCCATGTGGGAAGAATTTGGATTTGGATTTGGGGGATAAAATGCTCTTTATATATCTACTAAGTCCCTCTCTAACTATTCTTCCTTTAATGCAAGTATTTTCTGCCTGAGCAGAAAATTATTTGTCATGAGGTGGTTGAACATTGTTGAAATCTCGTACTGCTTTTGAATTGTCTAGCATGTTTTTCTTCCAGAACATTAACAATTGTTATAAATATTTTGTGGTACTTGAATATTTGCATATATGTTTAGGAATATGGTTTTTCAAGGAGTACATATTTTTTATCATTAATATATAAACTTTATAGCCTCTTATAACACTTAAAGCATGAAATCAGTGAAATTTTATACTAGTGAGGACATGGTAGCCTTCACTTGAAGAATTGTCTTCCATCCTTTGATTTTGAGTCTGAGTTTGGATTGTCTATTAAAATAAATTCCTTACAGCAGCAAAATGTTGGGTTCAATTTTCTAATTCATTCTTCCATTTCATGTATTTTAATAGATTTGTTCAGTCCATTGACATTGTGAGATAATATTTTCATGGAGTTTTCTGCAATCTCTCTACAGAAGTTTGGTGTGTTTATGGGATACATCTTATCATAAAATATCACCTTTTATTCCTCTCTTAAAAGGCATGTTGATTTTATCTGGTTCATAGACTGCTGTCTGTCTGTAAAATTGTGTATCTTTTTTGGTCTTCTACTAATTATCTACTTGGAAAAAAATTCCAGGTATTGCAGAATATATGACTCACATTCCAGGGAACATTTGTATACAGGGAAGAACTTAAATATTTTATGTGCATCTTTTTAGAGTCTCCAGGATGTGGGTTCATGAATTCTCAGCTATAGAAACATCACAGCAATGATGTCTTTGGCTACTGCTTTTTCAAAGGGGTTGCTGTTGTAGCCCCTGGGACCCCATTCATTCTTATGTTGTTTCACTTGAATTCATCCCAATATTCTCTTGTCATTAGTTTATTTATTTTGATATTTTTAAATTTTATTTTGTTGTGTGGATGTGTTTTTGTTGTTGTTGTTGTTGTTTTGAGTGGATGCTTGAGCTACACGTGGCTCAGAGGTTATCCTTGGCTCTGCTCTCAAAAACTGCCCTGGCAAGCTCAGGGGACCATATGGGATGCCAGAAATCAAACCTGGGTCTGTCCTGGTTGGCAGAGTAAAAGACATACACCTTACTGCTGTGCCATCACTTCAGCCCTCAGTGCAAATTTTTCTGGATTTCATTTGAGATCACCGATTCAACTATTGGTAATCAATACCCTGTTTATGAGATCTTCCAGTGAACATTTCACTTTACATACCTAGTTTTTCAAGTTTATCATTTGATTTTATATTTTTCTCTTCTTTTTTTCTCATACACACTTGTATTGAATTGAAAATCTGTTCCCTAGTTTCTTTGAGGTTGTTGAACATACTAAATATTTCCACTCTGAAGTTTATTTCAGAAAGATCATAGAGAAGTTAATATTCAGGATTATCCTTCATTTTCAGGATGACAATACTTGCACACAACTTTGGGGTTGGTTTTATGCTGCTTTACCATGGTATTTTATAATATGGAGGGGCTTGTTTCCTATGTTATTGTTAGAATCTTTCTTACTGCCTTTCTGGGGGAGCATTATTAGTGTAGAGATTATCTTTTAGTCATTTTAGCGACACTTATTTTTTGTGGAAACCTCTGAGCCATGGGCAGTAGATCACATGTTATCTGTTCAGGTAGATAAGGTTCCTCCACAGCAGTTTGTAAGCACATTCCTTCAGTCACCAGCTTGGAAAAAAACCTCTGGCAATTGGTATTGACAGTATGTCTGTTTCTACAGGTAGATTAGATTCCTCTGCAATGAATTACACATGCATACATCCCCTTGTTTTCCCATTTAGAAAGCTGTAAGTACCTTAAAAAGAAAACAATTTTTCTCTGTCAAATGAAAAAAAAATGTATATGTTGTCAAAATGGTATTGAGAATATTAAAATTTCAATATTCTAAATAATTTATTAAAATTATTCCATGTGAAAAATATAATAAATTTACTTTTTTACAATCAATATACGTGTTTCTCATATCTATTAGTTATGAGTCTTGGTTTTGAGATATATCATTAGAAAATCCCACTCCCCACTCTAGAGTTTTAGTTTAAGAGCTTTAGATTTAGAGAGAGACATCTACAAAATGTAGAGTTCATCTACAAAATTCTGCTCCAAGAATCTCTCAGTATCTGCCCAGTATTAGATGTATTTCTATAAAGATTTACTAGGTACACACATAATAAAAGTAACATTGCTCCAGAAAGTGTGAATAGCTAACGTACAAAACTAAGGGTATATTAAGTTAGACAGAAAGATTTCTATTAGTTTTATTTGAAAAATAGAGGGATATGAATGAAACTGCATAAATATATTACAAAATATATCACCTATTGATTAAGACTTTTATCTAATACATGTGAAAGATATTTAAAGACAAATTAGATACTTAATTTTAAGCATATTTAGATTTAAAAATAGATTGAAATATTTGTATTGTCTTGTCCATTTACAATATACATAAGGAGTCACAAAAAGTTATTGAAGAATATAATAAAGCCATTAGTGTATGAAGAATTAGATAGGTCCAGTTTCTAAAAGTAGATAAGGGCATTCTTCATTTTATTATTGTTTATTGTATATTCACTAGATGCATACTGCCTGAATTTAATTTACTTATATAAATTTTTCTGTAATTATTTTAGACATTAATATGAAAAAAGATTTATTTTAAGTGTTTGGTGTAGAAAGTTAAAAGGTGTATTTTTGCCCAAAAAATCTTTTTTTTCTTTTCTTTTTTGGATTGGATTAAAATTGTTTTCTCTAGACACTGGTCAATCCTCAGGAGTGCAGTTTTCTATGTTGTCCCAGATGTTTAACACATATGGCTTTACAAAATAATATAAAAATCTAAACAGAGATGAATATTTTGAAGTATTGATAGTGAAATATATTATGTGTTTTATTGTAAAACTAGATATCATCTTGTTTTATCTTTAGAGAACTAAAACAATGAAACTAAGAATATTGATTACATTTGGAGACTTTAGGGGCCGGCGAGGTGGCGCTAGAGGTAAGGTGGAAGGATCGCGGTTCCATTCCCCGGCGTCCCATATGATCCCTCCCAAGCCAAGGGCGATTTCTGAGTGCTTAGCCAGGAGTAACCCCTGAGCATCAAATGGGTGTGGTCCTAAAAACAAAAAAAAATTTGGAGACTATAAACATATCTTGGTGCAATAACATATATCACAGGTTATATAGTAATTTTATAATGCTTTCTCTTTCTTGAGCACCAAATTAATGGCAATCAAGCCAAATGAACCCTTTCCCGATGCAAGTAGAATGTAAAAACAAGCATATCTCACTGTGGCTCAAAGACTGACATACTAATAATTAATATGCAATAGTATTATAATCTCTGATACAATGAAAAAAAGACAAGGAAAATTAGATGAAAGGCAACTCTAAAATCTTATTTAGAAACACTCATTTTGCAGATGTGAGTGGAGAGGAAGCTTCAAATTGCTCTCAGTGAGAAGGGAGAATCCTGATGTTTCCTACTACCAGGTCACCATGTTAGCAGTCCAAATGCAAAATGGCAGAGAATACAGTGCTACTCTACAGATATTACCTAGTCCATGTCTGAAAGTTCCCTTAAAATATGACTTTCAGGCCTAGCCCGCCACATCCCCCGGAGACCCCAGACGCCGGCCCGGGAGGCCTGCGCGGGTCCCTGCTCCTTTACACGGGCGCCTAGCCCGCCACATCCCCCGGAGACCTCAGACGCCGGCCCGGGAGGCCTGGGTGAGTCCCTCCTGCCTCACGCGGGAGCCTAGCCCAGCACATCCCCCGGAGACCCCAGACGCCGGCCCGAAAGGCCTGCGCGGGTCCCTGTCCTTTACACGGGCGCCTAGCCCGCCACATCCCGCAAAGACCCCATACGCCGGCCCGAGAGGCCTGCGCGGGTCCTTGCCCTTTCACACGGGCGCCTAGCCCGCCACATCCCCCGGAGACCCCAGACGCCGGCCCGGGAGGCCTGCGCGGGTCCCTGCTCCTTTACAAGGGCGCCTAGCCCGCCACATCCCGCGGAGACTCCAGACGCCGGCCCGGGAGGCCTGCGCGGGTCCTTGCCCTTTCACACGGGCGCCTAGCCCGCCACATCCCCCGGAGACCCCAGACGCCGGCCCGGGAGGCCTGTGCGGGTCCCTGCTCCTTCACGCGGGCGCCTAGCCCACCACATCCCCCGGAGACCCCAGACGCCAGCCTGGGAGGCCTGGGTGAGTCCCTGCTGCCTCACGCGGGAGCCTAGCCCAGCACATCCCAGGGACCACGAGCGCCTGCGAGAGTGATTTGGGCAAGTCCCTTCCCCCAGGTGGGCACCTGGAACGGCAACTTGAGCAACCCGAATAGACGGGGGGAGATAGGGCCAGCCTTCTGGACTCGCAGGTGACCTAGAGCAGTCCACCCCCCTGGACCCTGGAGTGGACCAGGGACTCCCCAAGGGCGAGGGCAGAGCCTGAAGGGTCGGACTGAGGGAACTCCTTCAAGGGAAACTTGGAGGGGGCAGAGCTCCATTGACTCCCAGAGAAAGGAGGGGGGATTGGGAGCTAGGCTCAATAGCGCCAGCAACCAGTGTGGCCAGGAGTGGAACTGCACCGCCGACAGAAATAAGGTGTAGAAAAGCAATAATACCCACTGCAGGAGGGCTGAACTCTAGGTAGCAAAGGGGAGGAGAAAGAGCCAGGTTCAACAAGCCCACCCAACAGCATCCTCTAGAATCACCTTCAGGAAGGGGACCAAAGCAGGCCGAAATTAGAAGCCACAGCACTCCAAAACACACCATTAAATACAAAGAATTATGCGTAAATCAAGGAAATCCCTAATATCTGGAGACAACATGACAAACCCTATTAAATTTCCAAGTCCACCAAAACGCACAGATCCATGGGAAGAAGACCTAAAAGCGGTCATGAGGAAGGAAATGCAAGAATTACTAAAACAGATGAAAGAAACCCTAGCAACCGAGTATAAGAAAGCCATGGATGAAAGAATCAGCCAAATTAAAGAAGAAATGTCAAAGAACATGAGAGATTCCATACAAAAAGAAGTGAAGGATTTAAAAGACAAAATAACAAGCCTTACAAGCAGAAACACAGAGTTGGAGAAGCACATCGAAGAACTCGAAGGAAAACTGCAATCAAAAAATGATCAAGAAACCAACAAAGAAATAAAAGGCAAAGCACTGGAAGGAAAAATCCAATATCTAATGAATAAAGACAAAAGAAACAATCTAAGAATTGTAGGTATACCAGAAGGGGAGGAAATAGGGAAGGGGGAAGAACAGGTAGTCAGGGAGATAATAACAGAGAACTTTCCCACCCTCTGGAAAGACAATTCAGGACAAATCCAGGAAGTCAAGAGAGTCCCTAATAAAATAGACCCTAATAAACCCACACCAAGACACATAATAATCCAAATGGCAAAAAACAAAGAGAAAGAGGAACTCCTGAAAGCAATAAGGGAGAAAAAAAACCTCAAGTACAAAGGAAAAGACATAAGAATCAAACCAGATCTCCCATTTGAAATAATTCAAGCAAGAAGACAGTGGAATGACATATTTAAACGACTGAATGAAAGAAATTTCCAACCCAGGGTCCAATATCCAGCAAAACTATCATTCATATGGGAGGGCAGACTAAAAACATTCTCAAATATGAACGAACTTGAACTATTTGTGCAAACTAAGCCGATACTAAGCGATTTACTCAGAGACGAATTACACAATCCAAACCCCCGATTGTAACAACAACCACCCCACACAATACAACTGCACAACAGTCCTCTCTATCAATAATTTCCCTAAATGTAAACGGACTAAACTCTCCAATTAAAAGACACATAGTAGAGAACTGGGTTAGGAAAAATAAACCGGACTTCTGCTGTCTACAAGAAACACACCTACAGTTACAGGATAAGCACAGGCTTAGAATAAAAGGATGGAAAGTAATCATCCAGGCCAATGGAAAACAAAAAAGAGCAGGGACAGCAATTCTTATATCAGATCAAATTGTATTCAACCTCAAGAAAGTGATCAGAGACAAAGAGGGTCACTACTTACTGATCAGGGGAACATTAGATCAAGAAACACTAACCCTGGTCAATATATATGCACCTAATCTAGAGTCAGCAAAATATGTGAGGCAACTACTGGCAAACCTGGAGAAACACATGAAGGGAAATGTGATAATAGTAGGGGACCTGAATACTCCACTATCACCACTGGACAGATCCACCAAACAGAAAAATAGCAAAGAAATAAGAGCTCTAAATGAAAAATTAGAAGATTTAGGGCTGATAGACTTATATAGAGCCCTCCATCCCCAGAAAGCAGAATACACATTCTTCTCAAGCCCACATGGAACCTTCTCCAGAATAGACCATGTCTTAGGATACAAAGCCAACCTATATAAGACCACAAAGGTAAGGATCATAAGAAGTACCCTTTCAGATCACTATGCAACAGAGGTTAAAATTGATGTCAAGAAGAAGCAATGGAGAAAAACTAATACCTGGAGATTAAACAACATGCTGCTCAACAACAGCTGGATCAAAGAACAACTCAAGGAAGAAATAAAAAGATTCCTTGAGACAAATGACAATGAAGAGACAACATGTCAAAATTTATGGGACACAGCAAAAGCAGTAATTAGGGGGAAACTCATAGCAATACAGGCCTATGTCAAGAAACAGGAAAATAACAAAACCAACAGTTTAAAAGATCACCTCAAAGAATTGGAGCAACAGCAACAGAGAAATCCAACCACAACCAGAAGGCAAGAAATAATAAAAACCAGAGCAGAAATAAACAACATCGAAACTAAGAAAACAATACAAAAAATCAATGAGACCAGGAGTTGGTTTTTCGAAAAAATAAACAAGATAGACAAACCATTGGCAAAACTCACCAAAAAAAAGAGGGAAAACACCCAAATCAATAGGATCACAAATGAAAGGGGAGAGATTACAACAGAACCCCATGAAATACAACATATCATGAGATCATATTATGAAAAACTATACTCAACTAGGCTAGAGAACCCAGTAGAAATCGACAGATTCTTGGACAAACACCCTCTTCCAAAGCTGGAAAAGGAAGATCTAGAAAGACTAAACAGTCCAATCACCTCAGAGGAAATTGAAGATGTAATTAAAAAACTCCCTAAGAACAAAAGCCCAGGCCCAGATGGATTTACAGGTGAATTCTATCAAACATTTCAAGAAGACTTACTACCACTTTTCCATAGGCTTTTCCAAACCATAGAAAAAACAGGAATCCTCCCCAACTCCTTTTATGAGGCTAATATCACACTTATTCCCAAAGAAGGCAAAGACACCACTAAGAAAGAAAACTACAGACCAATCTCACTAATGAACATAGATGCAAAAATTCTCAACAAAATCTTAGCAAACCGAATCCAACACTTCATCAAAAAGATCATTCATCACGACCAAGTGGGATTCATACCAGGAATGCAAGGTTGGTTCAACATACGCAAATCAATCAATATGATACATCACATCAACAACATGAAAGACCAAAACCACATGATCATATCAATTGACGCAGAGAAGGCATTTGACAAAATCCAACATCCTTTCATGCTAAAGACACTCAGCAAAATAGGATTAGAAGGAACCTTCCTCAAGATAGTTACAGCTATATATGAAAAGCCTATAGCCAACACTATACTTAACGGCGAGAAACTAGAAGCATTCCCACTAAGGTCAGGAACTAGACAAGGCTGTCCACTCTCTCCACTCTTATTCAATATAACTTTAGAAGTCCTAGCAATAGCAATCCGACAAGAGAAGGGAATCAAAGGAATTCAAGTAGGGAAAGATGAACACAAGCTATCTCTATTTGCCGACGATATGATGATCTACATCAAAAACCCTAAAGAGTCCACAGTAAAACTCCTAGAAACAATCAACCAATACAGCAAAGTGGCTGGATACAAAGTAAATACACAAAAGACAGTAGCGTTTCTATATACAAACAATGAAGTTGAGGAGAGAGAGATTAAAAATACAATTCCATTCAAGATAGTATCAAAAAATATCAAGTATCTAGGAATCAACCTTACAAGAGAAGTGAAAGACCTATACCAGGAAAACTTCAAAACACTTCAGAAAGAAATTGAAGACGATCTAAAGAAATGGAAGAACATCCCATGCTCATGGATAGGTAGAATTAACATAGTCAAAATGACTATCTTACCCAAACTTCTATATAGATTTAATGCAATCCCTATCCAAATCCAGACACAATTCTTTAAAGAAATAGAACAATCAATCACAAAATTCATCTGGAACCACAAAAGACCCAGGATAGCCAAACACATATTGAAAAACAAGAAGCTGGGAGGCATCTCCTTACCTAACTTGAAACTATACTATAAAGCCATAGTAATTAAAACAGCATGGTACTGGAACAGAGACAGGACCTCAGACCAGTGGGTCAGAACAGAATTCCCTGACATAAACCCCCAGATATACAGCCAACTAATATTTGATAAAAGAGGCAAGAATCTGAAATGGAACAAAGAAAGCCTATTCAACAAATGGTGTTGGTACAACTGGAAAACCACATGTAAGAAAGTGAAAATCGACCCATATCTCACCCCTTATACAAAAGTCAACTCAAAATGGATCAAAGACCTTGAAATCAGACCCGAATCTATAAAGTTTATCGAGAATAAAATAGGCAGAACACTCGAAGACCTATATATCAAAAAGGTCTTTGAGAATGGAGCACCAATGGCAAGAACTTTAGCATGTAATATAAACAAATGGGACTACATCAAACTAAAAAGCTTCTGCATGGCAAAACAAACCCTACTTAACGCAAGAAGACAGCTAACAGAATGGGAAAAAATCTTTTCACTCGACATATCAGATAAAGGCCTGATATCTAGAACATACAAAGCACTCAGAAAGCTGAGACCCTCAAAACCAAATAAAGCCATAAAAAAATGGGGAGATGAAATGAATAGACACTTCTCTGAGGAAGACAGAAGGATGGCCAACAAACACATGAAAACATGCTCACCTTCACTCATCATCAGGGAGATCCAAATCAAGACAACAATGAGATACCACCTTACACCAGTGAGGATGGCTCACATCAAAAATAATGGAAACAACCTTTGTTGGCGGGGATGCGGTATGAAAGGAACTCTCATTCACTGCTGGTGGGAATGCCCCCTAGTCCAACATCTATGGAGAAAAGTCTGGAGAGTGCTCAAAGAACTCAGAATTGAGCTGCCATTTGACCCAGCAATTGCTCTCCTAGGCATATACCCCCAAGATGGAAGGGCATTCATTCCAAAATACGTATGCACCCCACTATTTATTGCAGCACTCAGTATAATAGCCAAATCGTGGAACCAACCTCGATGTCCAACAACAGATGAATGGATCATTAAGATGTGGTACATATACACAATGGAATATTACATGGCAGTCAGAAACGATACAATCACAGACTTTGCAGCAACATGGATGGACTTAGATCATGTTATGTTAAACGAAGTAAGTCAGAAGACAAAAGATAAACACAGAATGGTGGCACTATTCTGAAACACCTAGAACATATAGTTTAAACACAACTAATACCTAACAATCAAATAACAGGGTTTAACAGGGTAGAAACTTCGAACACTGTAATACTCAACATATACGTGGGAGCAGTGTCCAAAATTCATGAAAAAGGAGCAACACAAACACTTGACAACACATTATACCACAAAGAAAACAGCAACAACAGAAACAACAGCATTAAGAGAACAGGTAAGTAATCAGACTTCCAAAACAAAGGCCCACAATAATCCCTTAGAGTTCGTATACAGGAACACAAGTATAGAACACCAAGGGAAATCACGACTGCAATGGCAGCATACTATAGCACTATGTTTTAATGCCTTTATCTTACTATATTTTAAATAACCTCTCAGCTTTTCTGTCCACAGGCGCCCTTGGATACAAAGGGCGGACAAACTAAGATGGCAACTCGGGATACCACACGAGATACCATACATAGCATGCACTACGAGAGGGCCACGAGAAAACTCTCTAACATATACTTTATATCTAGGTTATTCCTTCTTTTAGGAATTGAAGCAAGTGACCAGTCAGACCACCGAAGCAGTGCCTGTGATGTACAGACTTAAACTACAGGCTCTATTCTTCGAACACATTCAACCTAACCAGCATTCCCTTGCTATTCTCCCCTCTCTTCTCACTACTTTTTTTTTTTAATTCTATTCTTCTCTTTACTTTTTCCCCTTTCTCTTCTCCTTTTCTTTCTAAGGTATTTTCTCTTTCCTCTCCCTGCATACCCCTCCCATATACCTTCCCCTGTCTCCCCTCTGGAAATCCAACTATCCCTTCACCCCTCAATTCCATCCAGATCTCCCACCATATTAAAACTCTTCACCCTCAATCCTTAATCTATTAGGCATCAAGGCCGACCTCCTACCCAACGAAACAGTACCCAGCACCCAGGCGAGGGGACACCCAGTCAAACCCACACCTCGTCTCCTGCAAGAAAAGACAGCCAACTCCCTGCGGACTCATGCTGTGCGGCCTTCCCTACCAACTCCCCCTAACGTGGACTGTTTCTTGAAACCGGATCTAGGTCCAAAAGTATCCCCAACGCAAGAACTCTTCCAAGACCTCCCTGCCACAAATTTTTACCAATCTGAAGAAGGTCAGGGGGTGGGATAGGAAGATGCCTGGGAACCCACACACCACAGGAAACACCCAAAAGACAAGGGGAAAAACTGTACCTCCAACATAGGCATAAGACTGGTAATACACCACCTCTTCACCTACTCTCCCCCAAATGTAAGGTAGTCTTTTGCACCACTTTGGTCCTTTAAAAAACCTCACTAACTCACCTTAAATTTTTTTTTTTAATTTTTTAATTTTTTTTTAATTAATTAATTTATTTTTTAAATGTTTGTCCTACATATACATTTGTGAGCGCATACATTTTTATTTCCTTTTTTTTTTCTTTTTCTCGCTTTTGGGTATGTGACCTGTTTCTGTTATCCCCTCTGTCCACCCACAAATACACAGACATTATAATGTAGCACCACTTCCCCCTGCAAAGGCACACCAAATAAAGGGGAAATCTTACACATAAAAAAAAAGAGCTCTTGTCTACTAGAGATGGGAACTCATAGTTGTTTACAAAACAGGGATATCTCCTACCTTGAAAATATGTCATGTGGAATCAACTTAGACCTCAGGTGATTAGATACCATTCATCCAGCCTTGAACCCTGGATCCCAGACATAAAAACGGCACAGTTCCTCACAACAGTGGCAAGAAACAAATCCCAGCCGGGACAGCCTTAATACTGCGGGGTCAACAACAAGGGCCAACTCTAACATGATTTCCTGACAATGAGGAAAATCTGAACATCCTGACCTTAGAGCAGATTAACCTACCTTACCAGCTAACGACAAGACACAACCAGAAGTCTTGGCACCCTTTGGTAGGTCCAAAAGCCAAGATCGTGATTTATAGTTGACTGGCTGCTAGAACTACGACCAGACGGTATACATCTTGGGACCAAAAAAAAAAAAAAAAAAAAAAGCCCTATTTTAGGGTTTGAACTATGACCTGCACAATAACCAGGATCCCCAGTCCCAAAGGTCCGGCAGAGAAAATTGTAACGGAACAGGGCTTTTGGAAGCACAAAGAAAGATGCTATCCTAGGTGCCACCCTAGGATCAGGGCAAAGACCAAGATCACCAACCACAGAAGATGGATTAAAATGATACGGAGGTAACAGAACCTCTAGAACCACAAAGACTGACTTCATCATAAGTCCCACCTCAGGAGCTGTGCAGAAACTGAGACCTCTAAACACAGAACAGAAGTCTTCCACACACCAAAAAAAAAAAAAAAAAAAAAAAAAAACCACCACCGGGAGAGTAAAGGCTCCTGAGCAAAGTCTAGTGTTGATCCCATGACAGTATGCTCCAAGGACGGAGAAACCCCATATCTCTTAGGCCAAGTGAATTCCTTTTCGAATGACCCCAATATTTACTGTGCCAGGGCAGGAGGGAAAAAATAAAAATACAAAAAGCACAAAACCTTGGTTATTATCTATATATTTTTTACCTCCATTTATTATTGTTGTTATTATTTGTATTCACCTATCTATTTTGGTCGATTTCTCTGTTTGGGAGTGATTATTGAAATTGTCCCCAACCATACTTATATTTTCTCTTCCTTTCTTTTCTTTCGTTATGTGCTATGCCATGTTTCTCATTTCAAGACCATGGCGTGTTTTTTTTGTTTGTTTGTTTTTGCTTGTTTTGCTTTTTGTTGTTTGTTTGTTTGCCTGTTTTTTTTTTTTTTTTGTGGTGCTTATCGATACAGCTCAAGCCCTCACTAGATATTTGACACTTCTTTTGGTACTGGTGGAGTGTTTCACCTTCTTTTTCTCCATCTCTCAAATCGATGATGAGAGCCTCTAGAAGGATTCCGCCCAGTTTCGGGGTATTAGATCCTTACCCCAGTTTATTACTTTTCTCTTTTTCAAACAAAACCACGCAAATTGAACTAGCTAGTCCTTCCTCCAGTTAGAGGGGGAACTAAGGGAGGCATCAAGACCAAACAGGTGCAAGACTACTAAGTTGTGGGTTAGATACAGAGGGGACCACATATTCTAGCCGACCTGGGATGAGGGAAGAGGAAATGGGAGGTAGGACAGAAACGGAGGTGTAGGGAGGACAATTTGGTGATGGGAATCCCCCCTGATTTTATGTAAATATGTACCTAAAATATTATTGTCAACACTATGTAAACCATTATGATCAAAATAAAAATTAAAAAAAAAAAAGAAATAGCAAAAAAAAAAATATGACTTTCAGATCTAAGGGAACCATAATGGTGCTAAGTTTCAAATCAATTCAGTATTAGGCCAGGTAAAAACTATAAGCTTGGTGCTATTTCTCTGGCCTCATAAAAATTCTGATAATTTTAGTCTACTAAAGTATCTGTAAAAGAATGTGCATACAGAGTTGCTTAAGCTAAGAGTTCTGAACCCTCCAGCTCTGGAATTTGCTAGCTCAAGCTTAATGCACCTCCAGTGTTGACTCCTGGGAGCAATGAATCAACATTCCATACTTTTTTCTTGCCTAACTTCTTATGATTTTCTGGCAATCTTTGACAAATTCCTAAAGTGTCATCAGCAAAAAATAGATCCATATAACATGTAACTTTACTTGTGCAAACTTTTTTCCACACATCTTTTTTTTTATAACGATAGCAGGTATTTTTTATGAGTAGCTATTCCTGTACATTTTATATCTAATTACATCTATTTTATATCTAATTACATCTATCATAAACTTATATACACATTAAAGTTTTACAGTAATGAAGATTAGAAGGTGAACATATAAACCTTTATTTGAGGTTTACTCAATTAAATCCATAACAGAAGACATAAATAAATACTACTGCTCTGAGATACAAATGTTTACTGGATCTTTCGTATAGCTAGACTACAAGAGAGGACCTGTTTATTTTTTTTTTTGAGGGTTTGTACACAAGAGTGCTCAGGGCTTATTCCTGTTTCTGTGCTTAAAGGGACACTATTTTATTTATTATTGACTAGTTTGTTTTTGTTTATTTTTGTACACATTTGGCAATGTTCATAGTTTATTCCTTGCTCTGCTCTAAAAAATCTCCTAGAGGTGCTTGGAGAATGTCATACGGGATGCCCAGAATCGAACTCAGGTTGGTTGGTCTTGTGCAAGGTAGCAAGATAGCTCTGCTATCGCATTTCTTCACCACAAAGGAGGCAATTGTTTTAGGATGCACAGTTATACAATTTTATTTTTTTTCTGTAAAATTTCATTATTTTTGGTTATTTTAAAGCAACCATTTCACAAAAACCATCACTCGCATAAAAATTTAATTTATTTTTGTTACGCAATAATTAGTATTGAGAAATGAGGCAATGGGGTCAGGGAGATGGTGCAGTGGGTAGGTATTTTGCCTTGAAAACAGTTGACATGAGTTTGATCTTTGGCAATGCATATGATCCCCTGAATCCTCATAAAGGTCATCCCAAAGCATAGAGCCAGGAATAAGTCCTTATCACATTTGCATGTGGCCCAACCCCCTCACCACAAAAAGGAAAAATATAAAAAGATTAAGCAAAATTTCCTTGTAAAGCAGAAACTATAGTAAAGGGGTCTCAATACATTGCTCTAGCTCCATGTTTACCACCACTCTCAGCAAAATGAATAGTATTGTCTCTTTATTTCTCTTCTATTAAGCTTTTTTTTCTGGGATCCAGAAATTAATTTTAAAGTTCTGAACTGCACATTTAAAATAAATATCCAATTCAATATGTAATAAAATATATAGTTACATTTTGACAAAATGTTAATTATAATATTTACACAATAAGAAAACTGTTTCAGTCTGAAAATATTACTTATTTATTTATTTTGTTTATTTGTTTTGGGGGCTAGTACACAGCAGTGCTGAGGGTTTACTCTTCGTTCTGTGCTTAGAGGACTACTATTTTACACTGTTTAAGGAGACATTAAGTAATGTTGAAGACCAAACCACATAAAGCCCTATATCATCTCTCCTATTCTCTATCTGAAAGTTATAATGAAAATTAGTGCCAGCATGTCTGTCTGACCAGTGTCTATGCATACAAATATGTGATCAATATACACAAGGTATAGAACAGCATCTAAAACTTTAGGAACTCTTGAGAAACAGTCATGTGTGAATTATCATTTTAAAAGTAGGGCTGGATTAATGTAGGACACCAGGCACTATCACTGGTCACCCCTTGTGACCTTCGAGTACTTCCAGGAACTATCCTTCAGAGCAAAGCCATGAATAAGCCCTAAGCACACTTATGTGTAGCCCAAAAGATATACATACACACAAAACATACACACAAACATACATACAAATATGTGTATATTTGTGTATGTATAAACATGTATACATAAATGTATATGTAAATAGGTGTATATATAATTAAAACTTATTTTATATTTATATGTATTTTAGTCTTCCCTTATATTTTATGCAAGATAATATATGGATCACGAAGTTTATATTGTTCATATTGCCATTAACCGTTCTCCTCTGATGTGCTGAAAATGAATGTTATTAAATCAATGAGAACATAACATATATTATCTTCCTTTGAACATTGGACTAAATATATGATTCAATAAAGAGAGAAAGCTAAGAACAAATGTTAGGTATTGTGAGTGAGGAGAATTATTAGAACATGCATTCATAGCTGGGCACTCTCATGCTAATTACTAACATTATTTTCAACACTGCAGTATTTTCTAACCCAACCAAGGAATGTTTTTGATATCATCTTTTTGTTCAATTAAAACATAAAATAAAAAAATGTTGAAATGACAATTAGGCTTCATTTGACGCCAAGCAATAGACTCAAATAATAGAATATTTGAAAACAAATTAGTTTAACAGTATTTCTCCAAGTGATTCCAAAATAGCAATTTTGTATTTATAGGACAAAACATTACACAATATGCTATGATTATATTTGGGGGGTTAGGATAATTTACACTCAAAACTGTCATTTGAATATAATATCAAGTAATTTTAAAAAACACTTAATTTAGTTCACACTGATTTGCTAATGTTGAATGAGTCACCATAATTGAGGGAGTATGATATCTGGGGAATATACTGCAATGAATGGATCTATATTGAAAGTTTTAAACAACTTGGATTCATCCTACTGATTCTACTTATGAATTACACTGCTAGATGGTGCTTTTTTGGAAAGCAATTTTAAATTCAATTGCCGTTGATAAAAAGTATTAATAGAGTGACTTGGTGGATTCAGTAGGAGATACATATTATGCAGCAAGCATGCACATACTTCCTCAAGAAACACTTTTAAGTGAATAGTTAATGCATGCCAAGAGTGGTAGTTATAGCAATTGGAATAAATGAAGTCTTAAAATATAGTCACTTTATTCTCTACTGTTGCATGATCATATTGAATATACTTTGCCATTTTATTCAGAGAACATATAAGGTCCTACAGTTTACTCTATATCAAATATTTATGTATTTCTTGACATCAGTCTGTTTATTCTGCTGTAGCAACAGTTCTCTTATTCTCAAACATACCTTCTTTTTCTCATCTGATGAACTTTGCAGTGATTCTTGCTTTACCTCCAAAGATTATTTATGAGATATCCACACTTAAATTTATTCTACTCCGATTCAACCTCTGAAACCACTTAATAATATGTTAGCTTCTCAGGAGACCTATTCCACTCACCTATTTAAAATTAAACCAATCTTTATATTTTCCAGTATTCTCTGTTCCCCTTTTTGCATTTAACTACAAATATTGATTACTTTATGACATATGCTGTGTTTTCATAATTCTTTCCTTGTCTTTTTATTAACAGTATAATTCTGTATCTAATAAGTCAAATAAATGTATCTCTTACATGCTCTGTGATTTTCCCAGGTGCCTGGAAAAGTATTTGATACAAGAGATGTGTGGAAGTATACTCTCTTGTGTAAGGGGTTGGAGGCTTTGATTCAATGTGAGATTACTGTTGATTGTTCTCACATAGAGTTTCCATCTGTAAATAATTTTAGCTTTTGGAACAGATTAAGACCTTTCTTCCATTTCTTTGGTTGAGGACAAAGTGGAATGGGAGTGCATGACTGTGTCTTACAATTTTAAAGTCTTCACCTCAAGCTTTATTTATAAAGGAATATACTTTCAGAGGCACACTCCATGCAGAAGACTCTAAAATACAATCAAAAGTGTAAATCACCAGCTAGTTATAAAGCAAATAAATAAAAATATGTATGTGTTAGTGAATATTCAATGAAGAAATTATGTACATATAGATGACAACATGACCTCAAACATTTGGAGTGAATGAATAATGTACTTATTATATTTCTGGGGTTAGGATAGTTTACAGCCAAAACTTTCATTTGAATATGATATCAAGTAATTTTAAAAACACTTATTTAAAAATAAATATGAGATGGTTTTAAAGATTTTCTAATAGAAGATAAATAAAAGCACGTGGAGTTAGGAAAGGAAGCGTAGGTTTGATAAATAGATATGCCTTGTAAATAGCATTTAAACTTTCATGAAGTGTGAGAGGTTACATTAACAAATATTGGTGTTAAAAACATAATATGGAACATAATAAGGGGAAAGCTGTCACTGAGGAAGGAAATTCGAAGATACAAAACAAGTTAGAGCAAAGAATCAGATACAGGGTTCTGAAACAAAGCAAGCGACATCAGGAAAGTCTTCTGTAAAATAAGTGACAATTGAAATCGTTTAGAATTATGCTCTCAGGTGTTTTACTTAGAAATAATTGATCTATTCTTCCAGCTTGAGCTGTTAAAAGTTTGAGAACTGATGGTCAACATTATAGTAAAATAAGCTGAACTCTAGTAAAAATAAAGAAAATCATCTTGAAAGATCCAGGAATTAATATTATGTATTTATCACTATTAATATGTGATTCATTGCCCTAATAAAGAACTATCACTATACGTAAGTTTTCCGTTGCCCTAATAATAATGGGGCATATAAGCAGCTGATCCCAGGAAACGAAGCCTTTATTTACTTAATAGTTACCAGGAGAACTATATAATTTCACCTTTTAATAAAATGAATTTTAAAAATAAAAACCAGAGATATTGTCAGTTCTTATCACATATTTTCATGTAAATATAATCAATCTACATGCATGCAGATCAGAAAAGCATAGCAAAGCATCAAGCAATAAAAATAAAAATTAAATAAACAAGCAACAAAAAGTGAAAATGTTTAAACAATGATTTCCTCTGAAAATATTTATTTGGTATTTTGATGTCATTGAGTTACACCTATGGTAGTATACAAGCAAGTACTACAAAATATATACCCTTAATTTAAAAGAAGTTTACACATGCCAATCAATATGTTGTTTTCGTCTAGTTTATAGATACCACAGAATAAAATATTTATTGTGATTGGAAACTTTCATTCACAGTTTAGAATAAATAAAACTAAAGCCAACTCTTTGAACACATTTTAAAATAAAGCGTTGCAGATGATTCTTTTCATATTTAAATTCTGAATAATTAAGTGATGTGCTCATTGAAGATATCTTGAGAGTGCAGTTTCCTCCTTGAAGATGCCTGTAATGTCCTGGAGTGTTTTGCCTATGTGCTGTTCTATATATCTTATGGTTTTGGGGCTGATATCGAGGTCTTTAATCCATTTGGATTTTACCTTTGTACATGATGTTAGCTGGGGGTCTACTGCTGGTGGGAATGCTGTCTAGTTCAACCTTTATGGAAAGTGATATGGAGATTCCTCCAAAAACTGGAAATCGAGCTCCCATACGATCCAGCTATACCACTCCTAGGAATATACCCTAGGAACACAAAAATACAATACAAAAACCCCTTCCTTACACCTATATTCATTGCAGCTCTATTTACCATAGCAAGACTCTGGAAACAACCAAGATGCCCTTCAACAGACGAATGGCTAAAGAAACTGTGGTACATATACACAATGGAATATTATGCAGCTGTCAGGAGAGATGAAGTCATGAAATTTTCCTATACATGGATGTACATGGAATCTATTATGCTGAGTGAAATAAGTCAGAGAGAGAGAGAAAAACGCAGAATGGTCTCACTCATCTATGGGTTTTAAGAAAAATGAAAGACACCCTGGTAATAATAATTTTCAGACACAAAAGAGAAAAGAGCTGGAAGTTCCAGCTCACCTCAGGAAGCTCACCACAAAGAGTGATGAGTTTAGTTAGAGAAATAACTACATTTTGAACTGTCCTAATATTGAGAATGTATGAGGGAAATGTAGAGCCTGTTTAGGGTACAGGCGGGGGTTGGGTGGGGAGGAGGGAGATTTGGGACTTGGGTGATGGGAATGTTGCACTGGTGATGGGTGGTGTTCCTTTTATGACTGAAACCAAACACAATCATGTATGTAATCAAGGTGTTTAAATAAAAAAATTATATAAAAAAAAGAAGATATCTTGAATCTCTGAATCTATTTGGAATTTCCTAATCTGACCAGAGCTGGGAATATATCTGGCATAACTGCAATATAATACTTGTGAAGTCGGGTGGTCTGGTCATGGTTCACGTTATATAATGTCCAGTTTATAAATAAAGTTAAGGATATTCTGATCAGGACCAGAGCACAGTGTTTGCCTTGCACATGGCAAACCCTGGTTTGATCCCCAGCACACCATATGGTTTCTCCAGCAAGGAGTGTTTTCTGTGCATAGAGCCAGGAGAATTCCCTGAAGCCACCTAATGAGGTCCAAATATATATTTAAATGCTCCTTAGTAGTAAAAAAATTTCCTACTCAGCTCCAGATGACTGACTATATGACCAGGGTGAGGGCTTAAGAACAAAGATAATCATAAAAGAAAGATTTTCAAAAATATGTTCTAAAGTAAACTAAAGTTGACTGTAATGCATATATATATGTAATATAACAAATATGTAATAACTTTAACTGCTATGAGTAATACCAATGATATATTCTTAATATGCTATATAAAGTCATCACTCATACAAAAATAATAGAAACATTTCAAGATATTTCTAGTTTATTTATTTTATCATATTATTTGCATATATATGCACCCACAAGTTTGTATTTATAAATTTATTTATTTATTTATAATAAATTTATAAATGCATACACTTGCATCTCTAAAACTATTTTTATAGGTATGCTTAATCTTCTTGAGTAATATTATAGATGCTAATAGCATAGAAGTATATTATTATCACTAAGGTAAATTGCACTTCTTAGTAGTTATAACCTATATAATGTCATCAAATATAGTTACTTGTATGTGTATAAAATAAATAAAAATAATAAAAACTTCTACTAAACTTAAATCTATTTTGATTAATTGTCAGCTTTAAATAACTATTGAGTTCTAAGAGCTATATTTTATAAATTTTAAAATCATTGCTGTTTTCAAAGAGATGGAGTAATTAAATAGAAAAAGGAGAACTTTATTATCTTGCATAGAATATGCATTTTGGGAAGCTAGCCTTTTTTAGTGTAGAAGCTACACTAAGTAAACTAAATAATTGTAGAATCTACAATCTATTGTTTAAAAAGTTTCAGGAAGTGTATGATTGGTTTTAGAAAGATGAAAGTTAAATTGATAAAAGTTTATACAAATTTTGGACTTTTCTTAGAAATAATACCCTATTTATAAGGGAGATTAATGGGAATGAACTTTAGGAAAAAAACTACTCTGACCAATTATAAACATAATGGTAAGTAATAATTGGTTGAGAAAAATCATTGGAGGTTTTGATTTGAAGATGTGATGGCTTAAAACATAAAGAAAATTAGTCTACCAATAACAGTATTATAAATCACAGAACTATAGTCATTAAAAATGCATTGGTCAAAATAAAAATTATTAATATAAAAATGTAAACAAACAAATTAAAATGCATTTTAAAAAAACTAGAAGCATTTTGGGGGCAGAGCTATAGTATAATGGGTAGGTCATTTGTCTTGCACAGGGCTGACACTTTTCTGATGCATGACATCCCATATAATCATAGACAAGAATGATTCCTGAGTGCAGTGTTGTGAGTAACAACTTAGCACAGAAGAATGTCCCTCCCAAAAAATTCTAAGCATTATTTCACCAGTTTTATCAACTGAAAGTCTTGGTTCTTTACCAAAGAAATATATATTATATCAAGATATAATTTAAATATCCCCAAACTTATCGGTACGTTATTTCTTAGGAAAAGACTGTCACATTCTCCAGATTACAAATCTCAGGACTAAAGTTTTTATTTTTTAAATAAAAGTGCAACTTTAATATTGAGGAGGAGATATGCACATTTTTTATTATTTATACTTATTCCATGTGGGTTTCTTCTATTAACTTGCCACAATGTGGTTACTAAAAAAAAATAGAAGTACATAATTATATTATGTCAGGATACATAAAGTAAGTAGCTGAAAAAATATCTAGTTTTCTTTTGCTTTCTTGCTATAATGGTTAATAATAGTATATCTTTTTACCATCAATATTTGCTATTTAGACAATATATATAGTGAAGCTATGAATAACTAAGTTCAATGAAGTATAAGAAGAGGATCATTACACATTGCAATTATAAAATGAGTTCAGATTGATTCATTTGAAATACTACTAGAATCTCTGCAAGAATGCCATATTCTTACAAAAATAAGAACAAAAATGAAACCAAGCAAACAAAAAATCTAATTCAATATTGGAGAACCTTGGAGTTCTTCTACTTTATTTAACCGACTAAGAAATAAATCTCAATCCTGATATTTCTGCTGATCTTGTTTATGAGACTGAGCAAGGCGGTATATGTACATCTGCTGCATTCTCATTAATTTGTTTATCTGAAATATTCACTTAATGAGAGACAATTAGACAATTAGATAAACTTAGTCTCTCTCCCTTGCTCCCTCTCTCTCTACCTCTCTCTCTCTCTCTCTCTCTCTCTCTCTCTTGCACAGGGCATCTCAGATTTACCTCCAATGGTGCTCTCTTCTCTCTCTCTCTCTCTCTCTCTCTCTCTCTCTCTCTCTCTCACACACACACACACACACACACACACACACACACACACACACACACACACACACACACACAGCCTCTCTTTCCCTCTCTCTCATTTTTGGTTTTGGGCCACACTCGGTGACTCTCTGGCTCTGGGCTCAGAAATACTCTTGGCTTGGGGAATCATATGGGACACTGGGGGATCGAACCGCAGTCTGTCTGAGGTCAGCCATGTACAAGGCAAATGCCTTACAGTTGAACCACTGCTCCAGACCCAAGAGACCCAAGTTCTCTTATTTAGAGAAGCCATCTCTGCATTCAAAGCAAGATTTCCTTTTAAATAAAAAAATGACTCCAAGTTTTAGGCATAAAAAATTAAACTAAAAGTTTGTTAAGTCCATATCTTCACATAGATATAAATATTTTTATGATAAGCTGCCTTAAAGTACTAATGTACAATAGTTTCACTTAAAGACAGTTCTCCAAAGTATAAATTGATACACAATTATTGATTTACGAAGTTATCATTTTTATGAATATTGAGGTACAGCATTATAAAACTTAAGAAAATAGAATAACTTAAGTAAAGATTAAGAAAGTAACAAAAAGAAAATAACTTCAGACATTACTTTTCTTTAACTTATTAGAAATGTGCCAACCTTGTTTAAAAAGGAAGTATGAGGATCAAAATAAATCAGACATGTAATTTATGTCATGAAAACTTGAATGACATTCACCAAGATGTTTCATTGTGACGATCTGAAAGAGCTAGTGGGTGACAGGGACGAAGATCTAGTAACGGGGCCAGTGAGGTGGTGCTAGAGGTAAGGTGTCTGCATTGCAAGCGCTAGCCAAGGAAGGACCGCGGCTCGATCTCTGGTGTCCCATATTGTCCCCCCAAGCCAGGGGCAATTTCTGAGCGCTTAGCCAGGTGTAACCCCTGAGCATAAGATGGGTGTGGCCTCAAAAATTAAAAAAAATCTATTAACATGACCTAAATACTTCATTATTATGCTTCCAAGACAGGAAACACTTTTGCTTCAGTGCTTCTCGTCAAAATAAAAGGTCAGCACTGAGGCAAAATTATTCTGTGCTTGAGAATGGAAAAATAATTATCTACTAAGTGTCTATTAAAAAAATAACAACAACAACCAAATTACATCAGGAGTTACAGTTAAGGCACCTACTACACATTTATCAGTTAGGGCATCATATAGTTCCCAAATCAGCACTGGGTACATTCCTAGAAGTTCCTGATTAGTGTAAAGTGTTTCATTTAAGCACCCTATACTTTTAGGGTGCCTGGGTTATTCCTAGTAGTTTGGTATTGAGAAGCGTATGGTCCTTAGGTTTTTTCATGGAAACTCCATTTGACAAAGAATCATCAGTGGACATTATTGCCTTATTCTGGATATTAAAAGAAGTAAAGGACATATGCCTAAATCACTCTTGAGCCTAGGGAGAGAAGGCAAAGAAGAAAAGAAATTAGGATAGGAATGAAAAAGATGAGAAAGGAAAGTTACAGATGTGGGAGAGTAGTATATTTATATATCCAAAGCAGAGATTCAACGACATTGAAAAAATTAGATCTAAGCTCAAACCACTGATTTTATTGTAATGCAAAGTGGCAAGCAGAAGATGAAGTATATTGGTTAGGGGGTGGGGAATGATGACATATGGGATTACTCGTGATGGGAGTTGACACTGGTGGTGGGATTGGTGTTGGAATATTTTAAGTCAAAATATTTACTATCAATAACTTTAGAAATAGATGAAAAATTATAAAAGAATCATCAGTGAGGTCTCTTGGCCACTTTATCACTGCTTATGAGGGCATTCCTACAAAAATGAAGTGAATACAATAATAAAGCTAGTCATTTGAAGGGCCAGGGAAATAATATATGAGACATGGCACCTCCCTTGTATGCAGTTTACATCTCTACACCACATAATCTCAGTGCCTCCCAGGAGATATACCTTGAGTACCTAGCTGGTAGTTATCCCCAAACTACCTACCTCCACAAGAATTGATCACTGAAAATGACTTTATTTGTAATGGTTTTATTTACCTATTTTCCAGCGTATAAGACGACACTTCAACCCATGAAAAAGTTCCTAAAATTCGGGAGTCGTTTTATATGCCGATATATGGCATACTGAAACTTATTCCAGTTTGAGGGACTGGTTATTCTCCCTCCTCTGACTTTTAAGAAGTAACTTACTTTAAACTTCTCTTAAGTACTATTGCTTCACCTGGAGCCTACTCCTATCCTGGTTGTGATGCACATATGTTTTATCTCCTGTGATTGCCAAGGAGGCATGTTAGATTGTGACACTTTAGGCTCAAGAGCCAAACATGGTTGTGGTGGTCCCTTTGCACTCCTGCTATGGTGCTTCCTCATCTGTTCTCCAGGGCTTGAATCTTAGTTGACACATAAGTTAACAAGGTGTTCAGGTGCCAGAGAGATAGCGCTAGAGGTAAGGTGTCTGCCTTGCCGGCTCTAGTCTAGGATGGACAGCAGTTGGATTCCGCGGAGTTCCATATGGTCCCCACAAGCCAGGAGCGATTTCTGAGTGCATATCTAGGAGTACCCCCTGAGCGTCAAACGGGTGTGGTACAAAAAAACAAAAAACAAACAAAAAACACAAGGTTCTCACTAGTGGTCACTGCAGTTTGCTGTTTGCACATATGTGCTCCTAGATGATTTTTTTTTTTTTTGGTTTTTCAGTCACACCTGGCAGAGCTCAGTTATTTCTCCTTGCTCTACACTCAGAAATCACTAGTGGCAGGCTCGGGGGACCATATGGTATGATGGGATTCGAACCAACTTCCTTCTTCATGCAAGGCAAATGCCCTACCTCCAAGCTATCTCTCTGGACCCTCCTATATGACTTTTAATCTCAAACATACTTTGTAGAGGGGTATTGGGTACACCCTTGTATGCTCAGGACTTATTCATAACTCTATTGAGGTGCTCAGGAAAGCATAAACAGTTCTAATGATCAAAAAAGGGTCAATGGCATCCAAGGAAAGCACATTATAATCTATGTTAACTCACTGGCCCCATTATAATACATTTTTATTTGTAGTTCTTGAAGAGACTTTTACACATCTGGCCGTAGTGTGATTGGGAATAATTTGCAGCACAAGGATCACAAACTGAAGAAATGTCAGGGTCAAACAGCCACCTTACCAAGATTTTGGTTTGTACATATGTCATGGCAAGATTTGAATTTGTGACAAGGCACTTGGAGGGCAGATGCTCCAAGGTCCTGTTCTTTGCTCTGGGCTCTCTAATAAATTCCTTAAATATTGATAGAACTTAGATGATGTTATTAAAGTTCCATTAATTTTAAAGTAGATGCATTCACCTTGCTAAAATATGCTAGTTGGATAGAGTGAAATAATGTCTTAATTTGTAAAGGGTTGGAGAGATAGTAGTGTACAGTAACGGTGCAGATAGCATAGTGGGTATGGAGGGTTTTTGCCTTGTATGATGCTAATCCGGGTCTGATCCTCAGCTCCTAATATACTTCCCCAAGTCTACCAGGAGTGATCCCTGAGTTTACAGTCAGAGTAAGCCTTGAGAACAGCTCAGCTGCCTCACATCCATGTAAAAGGTTAAACCAGAGATATATGGAAACTTCAGTTGAAGAAGCAAATAACCAATCAACCCTTTAGGTTAGATCACCTAAACACACACATTTAAGGTCTAATCAGTTCTAAAGGTTTTTATTTTCATCCAGGCCCCAGGATTTTCCAATTTTCTGGTGATACTCAGGGATTACTCCTGGCTGTACACTCAGAAATTACTCCCAGTGGTGCTGAGGTTTATATGAGCTGTCAGCGATGGAACCTAGGTCAGGTGTATGCAAGGCAAGCTTCTTTTCCACCATACTATTTCTCCCCTGTTTTCTCTTAAGCCTGAATCCACTTCACGTGTCCTTACTATTTATATGTCATCTCTCATTAGGTGACAGTGATTTTCACAGCGTCACACGTTTCAATAGTGTAATAAAATAAACCATGTGGGATTTTTAGTTTCTGTATATTTCAGTAGAAACATTTATTTTTTAAAATATTATTTTGCTTTATATGATATAGATTCCCTTTTTTCACCTTTCTGATAAATCACAGTTATATCTGTGGTTTTAGCTCTTGTTCTCCTTGTTTTACTTCTATTCTAAGTTTGTATCTTCCATCAGTTATTTTGGATACTACAAGATTTAAATATACATAACTTCAATATGCTAAAGACTCTGAAATATGCATATTTCTGCAAATCCTAAATATATACCTATATGCTTTTCTTTTAATTAAACCATAATTAAAGTAAAATATATTAGTATTAGGTACAGATTATAACAATTTTACTTTCTGATGCAATGCAAAATATTCACAAAATTTCTGTCTCTATTCTAGACGATTTTGAAAATTTGCGATTTTGCCTACATAAATTGCTTACATTATTGCCTAAAAACTCTGTCACACTGCATTTCTGACACTTATTTTATAGTTGGAATTGGACTTCTTGTTAAATTTATTTCCATCACATTTATTGAACACAACCTATTTTCCTACTATGAAGCTAAGACCCAGACAGTATGGATGGCATTTTTGTACCTGAGTGACACAAACAAGTTACATCAGTAAATTTATGTAAACAAAATACACATATATTATGAAGTATGTGAATGAAAATGACATTACCATTAAATCGATAGACTAATAATAAAATTTACTTTTAATATAAAATCTTTATGCACCTTGTTTACAAGCATAAATGTAGTTGGGTTTAAGTCATAAACAGAAACCTTCCCCTTCACCAGTGCAACAGTTTCAGCACCTATGCCCCCCATCCATAAAATTCTAATTATTTTTTTGTATTTTTTCCAATTTACGAATGTCCTAGTGGAAATCTTAACACAATACTCTTAATTTAGACAGTGTTTACTGAATGTCTGCATATCTGTCTCTATTAAGGAAATTGTAAAAATTCCCTTTTATGCATATGTTTTGCAAGAACTAATGAAAAGAATTGCAATTAGAGCACAAAATGCCAATTAAGGAAGGAAAAGGCAGAATAAACTTGATCCCTTGGAGAAAATAACAGCAAAAACAGTCTTTTATCAGAAAATGCTTCAGAATGGAGTCTAGCAAGTATCTAAAGGGATAAAGTGAAAGGATAATGAGGAAAAAATAGTTGGAAGAACAGGGAATTAATTTCATGGGCATTTTAAAAGGGTGATTCTCACAATAAAACAGTGTAATATTCAGTATTGGAAGATTAAGTATAACTCTTCTCATTTTTAATATAATACTAAGGAATCTTGAGTCAATAAAAACATTTATAATATTAGCAGAAATCAGAAATAATGAAACTATAACTATTTTAATTATAACTATGTAATGATTTTTCAATAAATCTCTGGAAACTGTAATTGTAAAGCATATTATTACATCTTTGAAATGTTAACCATAAATAGTAGTGTCCAAATTTTAATGAAAAATGTTTGAATTGTTTTATATATTTTATGAGAAAATCTCTGGTCATATAGAAACAAGTGCAGTAAAAAAGGATTTTATAGTTATTTCAACATTTTCTTGCTTAAATATGTTCTACTATGTGACTTGTAGATTTTAGCATATTGGTAAACAAAAGGTTGTACTGCTGCTGTAACTTTATTTGGAAAGTGAAAACTCACTGGAAGTTTAGGGAACAGGTAATAATGATATCAATCCAAATACCCTGTTGGGGCTCAGTCCATTGAGTCACTTTCCTGGACACATATCTCCATTACTTCATAATGGAAAACTTTGCTAACACATCTAAAAAGAGATCAGAATACAGTTTTTGAATGTCACAAAAATATTTCCTCATTTGGGTGCAGTGAGATGAATGGAGCCCCTCCCATGCTGGGGAGGCCAGACTAGTTAATTTTTTATAGACAGTGAGCCCTCACACAACACATGAAAATACCACACTGCAACTGTCACAGTTGGGGAACAATGCACAATACCATGAGGCTTAGAGAATGAAAATGGGAGTTTTGATGAACTCAATAGTATCTGACACCTCCATAGCTTTGCTGATATGGACTTTAGAGAGGAAATGTGGAAGATATTTAAAAAATAAAATGCAGAACAAACTGAATGAAAAGAAAATAAATGCAAGAGGATGTGAGAAAAGAAATGTGAAAAATTTAAAAAGATATAACAACACTGAAAAATGTGGTAGACAAATTGAAAAACTCACTGGAAGGCCTCACCAGCAGAGTAATAGCTGCTGAAAACAGAGTCAGTGAGCTGGAAGATGATCTGTATAATGTATCCATACAACATAAGTGGTTATGAAAGAGCCTTTAAAAATAACAATCAGAAGATAAAAAAAATATCAAAGAAAGTGAACAGATTACAATAGAACTATGGGATAAAGTCAATATAAACAATATAAGAATGATTGGAGTCCCAGGAACTTTGAAAGAAACTCCCATGAAGAATCAGCAGTCAAGAACATGCAGAAATCTCCAGGAAATAAAGAAGCATACAACTATACCTTGGATGCCTGAAGAGTACTAGCTAAAAGTGAGCCAAAGAAAAGCATCCAAAGGCACATCTTAGTCATAATGATGAAAAATCAGAGCTAAAGATATTAATGAAAACAGCAAGATCAAAAAGGGAAATTACATTCAAAGAAGCATCCTTTTAAGATTTGCAGGCAAATCAGGGCCAGAGAGATAACACAGTGTAGAGAGTTTGCTTTGTATGTACCAAACCAGAACTGAGGTGGTTCAATTCCTGTCTTACCATATGGTCCCCTGCATCTGCCAGGAGCGATTTCTGAGCACATAGCTAGGAATAATCCTGAGTGGCACTGGTGTGGCCAATAAAAACCAAAACAAACAAACAAAAAAGATTTACAGCAAATTTATTACAAGCAATTCTCGGGGCCTAAAATGTAGTTAGATATAGTGAAAAAATAGAAAATAATTGCTTTGCCAAAAAAAAAAATAACCCATCCACTTTTATTCAGATTTGAAGGAAGGATAAACAGATTCATGGATAAAGAACAGCTCAGAAGCTTTAGAGACTCAAAACAAACCTTTCTTTTTCTTTTTCTTTTTTTTTTAATGATTTCATAACATTAAGTGGACAATTGTGAATTGTATTATGGAAAAAGTTAAAATTGTAATGCAAATACAAGGTAAAGTACATGGGTCTTAGTATTAAAATCTGTATTAAATGTCATTCTTATTAATATATATTCTAAACTTATTCATAATACTAGAAATATATTTAAAATTGTTTCAATCATAATATTGATAAGTGATAAAAATTTATATTTTTCTATCATAATAGAAATGTGTTATATTACCAATATGGTAATATGGCTAGCAATGGGAGATATTTTCTTTTTTTTTTATTTAAACACCTTGATTACATACAATTGTGTTTGGGTTTGTCATAAAAGGAACACCACCCATCACCAGTGCAACATTCCCATCACCCAAGTCCCAAATCTCCCTCCTCCCCACCCGACCCCCGCCTGTACTCTAAACAGGCTCTGCATTTCCCTCATACATTCTCAATATTAGGACAGTTCAAAATGTAGTTATTTCTCAAACTAAACTCATCACTCTTTGTGGTGAGCTTTCTGTGGTGAGCTGGAACTTCCAGCTCTTTTCTCTTTTGTGTCTGAAATTTATTATTGCAAGAATGTCTTTCATTTTTCTTAAAACCCATAGATGAGTGAGACCATTCTGCGTTTTTCTCTCTCTCTCTGACTTATTTCACTCAGCATAATAGATTCTGTGTACATCCATGTACAGGAAAATTTCATGACTTAATCTCTCCTGACAGCTGCATAATATTCCATTGTGTATATGTACCACAGTTTCTTTAGCCATTCGTCTGTTGAAGGGCATCTTGGTTGTTTCCAGAGTCTTGCTATGGTAAATAGTGCTGCAATGAATATAAATGTAAGGAAGGGATTTTTGTATTGTATTTTTGTGTTCTTAGGGTATATTCCTAGGAGTGGTATAGCTGGGTCGTATGGGAGCTCGATTTCCAGTTTTTAGAGGAATCTCCATATTGCTTTCCATAAAGGTTGAACTAGATGTTATTCCCACCAACAGTGGATAAGGGTTCCTTTCTCTCCACATCCCCGCCAGCACTGTTTGTTCTCATTCTTTGTGATGTGTGCCATTCTCTGTGGTGTGAGGTGGTATCTCATTATTGTTTTGATTTGCATCTCCCTGATGATTAGTGATGTGGAGCATTTCTTTATGTGTCTTTTGGCCATTTGTATTTCTTCTTTGTCAAAGTGTCTGTTCATTTCTTCTCCCCATTTTTTGATGGGATTAGATGTTTTTTTCTTGTAAATTTCTGTCAGTGCCTTGTATATTTTGGAGATTAGCCCCTTATCTGATGGGTATTGGGTGAATAGATTCTCCCACTCAGTGGGTGGCTCTTGTATCTTGGGCACTATTTCCTTTGAGGTGCAGAAGCTTCTCAGCTTAATATATTCCCATCTGTTAATCTCTGTTTTCACTTGCTTGGAGAATGCAGTTTCCTCCTTGTAGATGCCTGTAGTCTCAATGTCCTGGAGAGTTTTGCCCATCTGTTAATCTCTGTTTTCACTTGCTTGGAGAGTGCAGTTTCCTCCTTGAATATGCCTGTAGTCTCACTGTCCTGGAGAGTTTTGCCTATGTGTTGTTCTATATATCTTATGGTTTGGGGTCTGATATCGAGGTCTTTAATCCATTTGGATTTTACCTTCGTACATGATGTTAGCTGGGGGTCTAAGTTCAATTTTTTGCAAGTGGCTAGCCAGTTGTGCCAACACCACTTGTTGAAGAGGCTTTCCTTGCTCCATTTAGGATTTCCTGCTCCTTTATCAAAAATTAGGTGATTGTATGTCTGGGGAACATTTTCTGAGTATTCAAGCCTATTCCACTGATCTGAGGGTCTCTCCTTATTCCAATACCATGCTATTTTGATAACTTTTGCTTTGTAGTAAAGTTTAAAGTTGGGGAAAGTAATTCCTCCCATATTCTTTTTCCCAATGATTGCTTTAGCTATTCTAGGGTGTTTATTGTTCCAAACAAATTTCAAAAGTGCCTGATCCACTTCTTTGAAGAATGTCATAGGTATCTCTAGAGGGATAGCATTGAATCTGTATAACGCCTTGGGGAGTATTGCCATTTTGATGATGTTAATCCTGCCAATCCATGAGCAGGGTATGTGTTTCCATTTCCGCGTGTCCTCTCTTATTTCTTGGAGCAGAGTTTTATAGTTTTCTTTGTATAGGTCCTTCACATTTTTACTCAAGTTGATTCCAAGATATTTGAGTTTGTGTGGCACTATTGTGAATGGGGTTGTTTTCTTAATGTCCATTTCATCCTTATTACTATTGGTGTATAGAAAGGCAATTGATTTTTGTGTGTTAATTTTGTAGCCTGCCACCTTGCTATATGAGTCTATTGTTTCTAGAAGCTTTTTGGTAGAGTCTTTAGGGTTTTCTAAGTAGAGCATCATGTCATCTGCAAACAGTGAGAACTTGACTTCTTCCTTTCCTATCTGGATTCCCTTGATATCTTTTTCTTGCCTAATCACTATAGCAAGTACTTCCAGTGCTATGTTGAATAGGAGTGGTGAGAGAGGACAGCCTTGTCTTGTGCCAGAATTTAGAGGGAAGGCTTTTAGTTTTTCTCCATTGAGGATAATATTTGCCACTGGCTTGTGGTAGATGGCCTTCACTATATTGAGAAAGGTTCCTTCCATTTCCATCTTGCTGAGAGTTTTGATCAAGAATGGGTGTTGGACCTTGTCAAATGCTTTCTCTGCATCTATTGATATAATCATGTGGTTTTTATTTTTCTTGTTGTTGATGTTGTGTATTATGTTGATAGACTTACGGATGTTAAACCATCCTTGCATTCCTGGGATGAAACCTACTTGATCGTAGTGGATGATCTTCTTAATGAGGTATTGAATCCTATTTGCCAGGATTTTGTTGAGGATCTTTGCATCTGCATTCATCAGCGATATTGGTCTGTAATTTTCTTTTTTCGTAGCATCTCTGTCTGGTTTAGGTATTACAGTGATGTTGGCTTCATAAAAGCTGTTTGGGAGTGTTTCCGTTTGTTCAATTTCATGAAAGAGTCTTGCCAGGATTGGTAGTAGTTCCTCTTGGAAAGTTTGAAAGAATTCATTAGTGAATCCATCTGGGCCTGGGCTTTTGTTTTTGGGCAGACTTTTGATTACCATTTTTATTTCATCAATGGTGATGGGGGTGTTTAGATATGCTACATCCTCTTCCTTCAACCGTGGAAGATTATAAGAGTTCAAGAATTTATCCATTTCTTCCAGGTTCTCATTTTTAGTGGCATAGAGTTTTTCAAAGTAGTTTCTGATTACCCTTTGAATATTTGTCATATCAGTAGTGATCTCTCCTTTTTCATTCCTAATACGAGTTATCAAGTTTCTTTCTCTCTCTTTCTTTGTTAGGTTTGCCAGTGGTCTAGCAATCTTGTATATTTTTTCAAAGAACCAACTTCTGCTTTCGTTGATCTTTCGGATTGTTTTTTGGGTTTCCACTTCGTTGATTTCTGCTCTCAGCTTTGTTATTTCCTTCTGTCTTCCTATTTTTGGGTCCTTTTGTTGAGTAATTTCTAGTTCTATTAGCTGTGTCATTAAGCTACTCAGGTAAGCTCCTTCTTTCTTCCTGATGTGTGCTTGCAAAGCTATAAATTTTCCTCTCAGTACTGCTTTTGCTGTGTCCCATAAGTTCTGATAGTTTGTGTCTTTATTGTCATTTGTTTCCAGGAACCTTTTGATTTCCTTCTTGATTTCATCTTGGACCCACTGGTTATTGAGTATGAGGCTGTTTAACTTCCAGGTCTTAAAGTTTTTCTTCTGAGTCCCTTTGGAATTCACAAATAATTTCAGAGCCTTGTGGTCAGCGAAGGTAGTCTGCAAAATTTCTATCCTCTTGATATTATGAAGGTATGTTTTATGTGCCAGCATGTAGTCTATCCTGGAGAATGTCCCATGTACATTGGAGAAGAATGTGTATCCAGGTTTCTGGGGATGGAGTGTTCTATATATATCCACTAGGCCTCTTTCTTCCATTTCTCTCCTCAGGTCTAGTATAATATTTTTTGGTTTCAGTCTGGTTGACCTATCCAGTGTTGACAAAGCAGTGTTGAGGTCCCCCACAATTATTGTGTTGTTATTGATATTGTTTTTCAGATTTGTCAACAGTTGTTTTAAATATTTTGCTGGCCCTTCATTTGGTGCATATATGTTTAGGAGAGTGAATTTTCCTGCTCTACGTACCCCTTGATTAATATAAAATGTCCATCTTTGTCCCTTACAACCTTCCTGAGTATAAAGTTTGCATTATCTGATATTAGTATGGCCACTCCAGCTTTTTTATGGGTGTTGTTTGCTTGGATAATTTTTCTCCAGCCTTTTATTTTGAGTCTATATTTGTTCTGACTATTCAGGTGCGTTTCTATGTCTGATGCTGGCCTGCGTTGTTTCCCCATTGTTACACTTGTATTGTGGGTTTTTCTACGTGTGTGGTGGTATTCATTGGTTATATGATGCAGGCAGCACACTTCTCTGGCTCCGTCCTTTCTGGATGGGCCGACTTGCCTCCAAGGTAGGGGAGTCCTCCATGGATGAAGCCTCACACAGGATCAAATCTTAGGCCCGAGCACACAGCAGAGTAGACAGTCTGGAGAGAAATTCTTGCTTCTGTGATCCAGCACATTTCTTAGTGTGGTTTTTTTCTTCTTGTGATGGTGTTCTTTTTTTAGAAAGAGCGCACGGCTGCATAGCGAAGTGGAGATAAGTGCCTCTGGAGCCTCTTTTCAGCCCACTCTCAGGAGGTTCACGCAACAGGATAGCAGAGAGACACACACAGGCAGCACTCACAGTTTTTCACCGTCGGGCCCCACTGGTCAGGCGTAGTTTTCACTTGCTCGCTGGGCAGCTTCAGAATGCTGTATTTTTGGGGTTCACTTCCCAGGACTCTGAGGAGAGTCACTAGCTCACTGGGTAGCTTCCGAATGTAGTTTCTTTAGGGTTCGCTTCCCAGGGCTCTGAGGAGAGCTTCCAGAGTTCAGGAAAGAGAGAGAAGAGTAGTACAGGGCTCCCTTCAGGTGCTCAGTTTCTGGCTCGCTGGGTAGCCTCCAACTTTAGTTTCTTTGGGGTTCGCTTTCCAGGGCTTTGAGGAGAGCTTCCAGAGTTCAGGAAAGACAGAGAAGGGTAGGACAGGGCTCCCTTCAGGTGCTCAGTTTCCTCAGAAGAGGCACAGCCGGGTGGAAACTCTGCAGGTAGAGCAATCAGCACTCTGCCTGGAAACCCCCACATCCAGCCATTTCTTACTCACTCACTGTCTCGCTGGGTAGCTTCTGAATGTAGTTTCTTTGGGGTTCGCTTCCCAGGGCTCTGAAGAGAGCTTCCAGAGTTCAGGAAAGACAGAGAAGGGTAGGACAGGGCTCCCTTCAGGTGCTCAGTTTCCTCAGAAGAAGCACAGCCAGGTGGAGACTCTGCAGGTAGAGCAATCAGCACTCTGCCTGGAAACCCCCACATCCAGCCATTTCTTACTCACTCCAAAACAAACCTTTGAAGTAAAACTAAATGGTCTACTTTAAGGCAACACAGACCCAGGGAATACACTGAACTCCTATAAAAAGATGACACTAAATTCCATAACAAATACATTTCTCTTTTTTTTCCTCAATAGCAATGGACTAAATGCACCAGAGCAGCAAAATGGATCAGAAAATTAAATCTAAAATTTTGCTTCCTATATGAAACACATCTAAATAGTCAGAGCAAAGATAGACTCAAAGTCAAAGAAGGGAGTACAAACCTTCAAGAAAACAAATTCTTTAAAAAAGCTTGGGTGGTCATACTAGAAAGGTTATAAGAGACATAGATGTACACTTCCTAATAATCAAGGGATATATACCCCAGGAAGAAGTAACACTCCTAAATATATATATATATATATATATATATATATATTCAATGTGGTGTCAGCAAACTACATAAATCTATTGCTGATAGATAGAAGAAAGGCATCAATAGCAACACAATAGTGGCAAGTTTCAACACCACCCTATCATCACTTTATATGTCAAAAAAGCTAAAATTTTAACCGGATAATACTGGTTCTGAAAGAAGAAATAAAAACTTGGCTTAGTATATATTATATATTAACACTATTTATAATATATATATAGGGCACTGCACCCCAAAAATCTGAATATATATTCTCCCCCAATGCACATGGGAGATAGTCCAGTATAGTCCATATGATGAGCCATGAAACATACAACCATAAATCAAAAGGATGGAAATTGTTTCAACTTTCTTCTCAGACATACTGCACTGAAATTAGAAGTGAATTACAGACAGACAAAAAAAGTAACTTTAACTCATGGAAATTAAACATTTCTCTACTGAACAGCTGTGGGTTATAAGGGAAATCAAAAAAATCAAAAAATTCTTGGAAACAATTAAAAATAAAGACATTGATTTTTAGAGTTTTGGGGGATAGAGCAAAAACTGTATTAAAAGAAAATTTTATTGTATTGCAAACATTTATCAGGAAGGAAGGAAGGGCCTACAAATATGACATAATGGTACACCTTACAAATTGGAAAATGATCAACAAAATTAACCAAAAATAGGCAGAAGAAAGGAAATAGTAAAATAGAAAAAAATTAATAAACTGGATACTCAAAAACAATCCAAAATAAAATCAAAATGCATGAGTTAGTTCTATGAAAAAAATAAACAAGATTGATAAAACATTAGCCAGACTCACAGAGAGAGAGAGAGACAGAGAAACAGAGAGAGACAGAGAGAGACAGAGAGAGATAGAGAGAGAGAGCCAGAGAGCCAGAGAGAATCTGGGGCCATAGCAATAGCACAGTGGTAGGGTGTTTGCCTTGCAACAGCCAATCCAGGACAGATTGTGATTAGATCCCCGGCGTCTCATATGGTTCTCCAAACCAGGAGCGATTTCTGAGTGTATAGCCAGGAGTAACCTTCAGCATCACAGGGTGTGGCCCCAATAAAGAGAAAAAGAAGAAAAAGAAAGAAAAAGAGAGATATCTTAATGAAATGAATTAAAAGTGAGAAGAGGTAGATCTCTACAGATACTACAGACATTCAAAGAGTAATCAAAGATTACATTTAGAATATTTATGGCACAAAATAAGAGAACCTAGAAGAAATGGATAAATTAATTAACTCTTATAATCTTCCCATTTTGAGCCAAGTTGTTCTAAAATAACTGAACAGATCTATCACACCTGAAGAAATTATATGGTAAACAAAAGACTTCCCCAAAACAAAAGCCCTAGCCCAAATGGATTCACTATTGAATTCTTTCAAACCTTAAAAGTGGACCTACTGCCAATCGTTTTCAAGCTCTTACAGGAAAAAGAAGAAACGGAAACAACTAAAAGTAGCTTTTATGTAGCTAATATCACTCTAATACCAAGCATAGACAAAGACACAACTCAAAAAAGAGAATCGCAGACAAATATTTTTGACAAATACAGATCCAAAATTCCTCAAAAAATTCTGCAGATAGGCTTAAACAGCTCATCAAGGTCAGACACCATGACCATGTAGGAATCATTGCAGAGATAGAGATATATTGATGGTTTAACATATGCAAGTCAATCAATATTAATTATTATATTAATAAATAAAATCATATGATTATATCAATAGATGCAGAGAAAGAATTTGTCAAGGTCCAACACTCACTGATGATAAAAATTCTCAACAAGTTGTATAGTCATGGCCATTACTGAAAGCTCATGGCAATTATACTCAATAGCACAAAACTAAAAAAACCTTTCATTGAAGATCTGGCACATGATGAGGTTGCCCCCTCTCTTCACTTCTATACACTATAGTATTGGAAGTAATTTCAATAGGTACTTCAATTCAATAGGTACTTCAATAGCACTTTCAATTAGGTAAGAAAAAAGTATCGAAGATATCCAAACAGAATAGAAGTCAAGCTCTCAGTGTTGGCAAATGACATAATATTTTATTTAGAAAATTTCAAAAATTCTATTAAAAAGCTTCTAGAAACAGTAGATTTGTATAGTTAAGTGGCAGGCTACAAAATTAATATAGAAAATCAATAGCATTTTTATTTAGTAATAAATAAAGTAAAAAAGATATTAAAAATAACATTCACAATTGTGCCTCAAAAAAACTATGTACATAAGGGTCACCTTAGCAAAGGAGACTAAAGACCTATACAAAAAATACTAAACAATGCTACAAGAAATAAAAAACACAAGAAAATGAAGAAATATGTCCAGCTCATTGATTCGAAAGAATTTACATTATTAACATTACAATACTTCCCAAAGCCTTGTACAGATTTAATGTAATCCCTAAAAGTATACGCATGACATTTTTCAAAGAAGTGAATCAAACACTACTGAAATTCATTTCAAATAATAAATACCCACAAATAGCTAACACAATTATTGGGAATAAGATGGAAGGCATCAATTTCCCCTGCTTCAAACTATAAAATAAGAGTCATTAAAACAGCAACCCAGCCCAGAAGCACCCCTCCCTCAGTTACTCACTGCAGGTATTAGAATAAAAAGAGTTTTAGATCAATGGAATAGACTTGACTACTCTAAAGTTATCCCCCATACATAAATCAATTAATCTTTGATAAAGGGGCAATAAATTCAAAATGGAGCAAGGAAAGCCTCTGCAATAACTGCTGTTGGGATAGCTGGTCAACTAAATGCAAAAAGAAAAAGTGAACTTAAATCTCTCCTTTACACCTTGCATGAAGGTAAAATAAAACTGAATGGAATAACTTGGTATCAGAGCTGAAACTATAAAATACATAGAGAAAAATGTAGAGAAAATACTCTATGATATTGAGACTAAAGGCATCTTCAAGGAGGAAACACCATTTCTCAAAAAAGTGGAAGCAGAGATAAACAAATGGGACTATGTTAAACTGAAATGCTTCTTCACTTCCAAGGAAACAATGAATAGTATGGAAAGGCTATCCACGAAATTTTATAAACTATTTAGCCAATACCCAACAATAAAGTCTTAATATCTAAGGTATACAAGGTATTGTTTGAATTTAGCAAGGAAAAAAATCTAACCTTATTCAAAAACAGGAAAAAGAAATGAACATATATATCCTCAAAGAATTACTAATATTACTAATGGCTAAAATGCACAAAAAATGTTCCACATCAATAATCATCAGGGAGATGCAAATTAAAACAATAATATATCATCTCACAACAGAGTCTGGTAAACATCAAAAAGAAAAAGAATAACTAGTGCTGGTCCAGATGTGGAAGAAAGGGTCTCTTTTTCACTGGTGGTGGGAAGGCCACCTAGTCTGCCTTTTTAGAAAACAACACAGATATTCCTCAAAACCTAGAAATAGATCTTCCATATAATTGAGCAATAACATTCTTTGGAATATTACCTAGGAATACTACAGAATACTACAAAAATACCTTGAAAAATAGTCCTCTGCATTCCTATTTTGTGACAGCACTATTTATAACAGCCGTAATCTGGAAACAACCAGTTTCTGAAAACATATAAGTAGCTAAAGAAACTGTGGTACATCCATATAATGGAATACTACACAGCTGTTCAGAAAATGAAATCATTAAATTTGTTTATACATGATTGTATATGGATATTATTATGGTGACTAAAATGCATAAAAGGGAGAAGATATATAGGATAATCTCACTCATATGTGAGATAAGAAAAATAAAAGATAGTTGGATAATATTATTCAGGGACACAGCAATAAGTATCAAGAGGACCAGTCCATACAAGACAGATTTCTACAGAGTGGTGAATGCACTTAATGTAGTGAATGGTACATCCTGATAATGATAGTGGAACTGATTACTGGACAATAAATGGTGTTAAAAAGGAATGAAGTGATAGTAGGGGATCCCTTCTTTAGTAATATAACAAAACGACATTGTCAAAAAAGAAGAAAAAGAGAGGGAAAAGAAAATGAGATAAGCAAAATGCCTGCCCTGGAGACATAAGGTGGTGGGTGGGTGTTAGAGAAACTAGGGATATTGGTGTCAGAAAAAAGTACACTGGTACATCTTTTGACATAAACTCAATCTTGAACAATTTTGTAGCCATGGTGCTTAAACAAAGTAATTATTAAAAAAAGAAAAGAAAAATTCTGCAACACTATCTGGCTTGTGCAAGGCTGAGTCTCACTAGGCGAATAATGAAGGGTCAGACTCAAGAATAAAATAGAATTTTATTTTATTTTTTCCCTTAGTTGGCTATTTCTTAATTACAAGAATATATAGTTCTGAAATTAAGAGCTCTGTCACAGCTCCAAAAGCAACTCTTTCAACCAGTCCTACTGAGTTTCTGTCAAAACTACTCAATTTTTCATTGTAATTTAAAAGTAAATAATGTTGGAGGGCCAGTGATTTGTTTCAATAAAATTTTATGTAAGGACATTAAAAGATAATTTTAATTAACTTCTACATTTCATAAAATAGAATTTAGGATTTTTTTCAACAACTAAAAATGCAAAACGGCAAGGAAATATATCTTTAGCCCATATGCCGTGGATAGGCAACAGGTTGGTCCTATTTAGCTAACTCATTGTCTAACTCCTTCAATCATTTCAGAAATATTCTAGCTGTTATCATAGACGAAAATTGATACAGAAGTTTTCTCCAAATTCTCTATAGATTTATAGAAGTGATGCAGTTTGATTTCTTCTCAATCTGCTTGTTCACCTTCTTTTGTAGGGTCTTATCTTTAATAAATATCAGCTTTTTATCTGATTTTCCTCAACCTAATATAGTACATATGTTAACTGATACTTTGAAGTATTTTTATTTACACATGAATCATTAATTAGTTCACATTTTATTATTGTTGTTGCACTTGAAAGAAATAAAGGCATTGGAATCATTCTCCCTGCATGCTAAGGTTCAAAACTGAATTTGTACAACTTTAGAAAATAATTATGATAAAGCAATTATGGTAACAAATAGGGCTGATCTGCACAGATTTCTATGTTACGTTTGGAATTTTGATATTTACTAGACATTACTGAGCCTGTTTATATTACTGAGCCTGTTTATATATAGTCCATGGTTTTCAGAATGTTGAGAATACGAGTCAGGCCATCCAGGATAATGAATCTGGTCACAAACCTCATTGGTTTTGTCCTTAGTGCTGTTTTCAAACTCTCTATGGTTTTACTTCTTTCTTCTTCCTCTTCTTTTCCTAGCCAGGAGAGATTTTTCTAGCAGCCAGGAGTTGAGCTGATCAATGTAGAATTCAGGCCAAATTTTTGTTCCCTTGTTTTCTTCCTGGTCTTTTTTCTTGCTACAATTTATTTGCCATTTTTTTTTTCAACTGGAAGTGCAAACATAGCTTCTCTGTGTTTGTCTGTGAGATCAAGTTCATCCACAAGTTCACTATACATAACATTCAGTTATAATTTAAATTTGTTACATTTCAGATTGAAATTTTCAATTTATTAAGCACATTTTATGTTAAGCTTCTCTTAATATTATAGATCTAGAAACAATTTCCCACAATTTGTCTTTTTTTAAAGTAGCAAGCACTGTTTTATATAGTGATGATACTGTTTTTTTTTTGTCATTTATTAACTCCTCTTGCATTCTATTATCCTCAGTACACAGATTTCCCTCTGTCCCTCTACATGTTTCTTATATCTCAGTAATTTTTTGAAATTGAGGAAAATCTAATTCTATACACAAGTTGATTCTCAAAACTTCTAATTTTGCTGTGGAATCTATTTTATTTTAAATAGTTTGCCCTTTATTTTAAATGACAGTGGTATTGTATGTGTCCTTTTATATTAACTTTTAAGTACTTTTAATATGGGAAATTACCCACATTAATAAAATTCCAAATATCTTAACATCTACAAAGAATGATTATTTTGTGTATGGAACGCTAACCAGCACCACATGGTAACTTGTCAAAAAAATACCCTGTAACATATATTACTTATTCATAAAAAAATAACACTCAATGCTTTGAGTTTGGCAATGATGTATGCGGTACAAAAATAGCAAAATTGCTGAAAATGGAAAGAAAATTGAGTTTTCATCAGATCATCATAATTCTATCAAACAAGGAAACAAAAACCATTTCTTTCATACCAGTTTTCTTGGTTCATTGAGTCTTAGAAATGTGGCTCTGAGGGGCCGGAGAGACAGCATGGAGGTAAGGCGTTTGCCTTTCATGCAGAAGGTCATCAGTTCGAACCCGGCTTCCCATATGGTCCCCCGTGCCTGCCAGGAGCAATTTCTGAGCATGGAGCCAGGAGCTTCCCCTGAGCACTGCCGGGTGTGACCCAAAAACCACAAAAAAAAAAAAAAAAGAAAAAAAAAGAAATGTGGCTCTGAGATAGGTCAAGAGTGAGTGTATACACAAGCTTAGAGTAAGCTCCCTGGATTTGCATGGTCTCCTGAGCAATACCAAGTGTAGCCCTTAAAACTGATGTTTCTTTAGAGTAATTCTAGGAGGCCCAAGCACATTTGGGTCGAAGATCTGAACAATCCACCCAATAAACTGAATACTGCTTAGAGTAGACCCAGATTCCCTGAGCATGATAAACATAATGTGTTGCCACCCCTACACCTTGTCCTGTACCCATCACATACTTTGCAGAAGATGAGCAAATCAGCTCAAAAACAGGATGTGGGCTGTTAGAACAGCTTTCACAGAAGGATGTTATCTGTCAATTTCTGAAGAATAATAGCATACGTTAAACAGTTGTTTACAAAATCAATTAGAGACATAAGATAGGCAACACAAATATCTTCAACATTTTTATCAGCTCAAATGTCTTCTCGTTATCTATTTATCACAGTTTAAGAGATAAATTATTAGTGCATGTGAATGTTAGTGAAATATTTTACAGTGATAAAGTATAAAAAATTATTCCAAGGTACTAATACAAATGCATTTAAATCTCACAAATCCACAATTCACAATTCCACTACAATAGTGGAAATTGTGACAAAATTTTATTATGATGGGGCCGGAGAGAGAGCATGGAGGTAGGGCATTTGCCTTGATTGCAGAAGGATGGTGGTTTGAAATCTGGCAACCCAGATCCCCTGAGACTACCAGGAGCGATTTCTGAATGTAGAGCCATGAGTAACCCATGAGCACTGCTAGGTGTGACCCAAAAAACAAGCAAACAAACAAACAAAATGTATTATGCAATGAAAGGAAGACTATGGGTTTTAATAGTGCTCATTTTATCTGGTTAAAATTTTATCTCTTTATTTCATAAATTGAAAATAAGACATTATAAAAGGAAAGACAATAGTATCTATAAATCAATCATAAAGCACCTGTATAATGTGCAAGTATGTGAGCATTTATAAACATACTATATAGATCACTTGGTGTTCGTTTTATATATTAGCATCTTATCAACTTGCATAAAATGAACGAATTACTTTCTTTGCAAGCAAGTCAAATATTGTAAGTAGTATTCACTTAAAATGTCTATTTATTAGGTAGACACATTATTTATAGTAATTTTCTGTGTCTGTATTAAGCAATCATGACACGTCTGTCCTCGATTCTCTCTGGCTACAATACATGCTTCATTAGTGCAAGTCAGCACAACATTGAGGCATCCCTTTATCACAAGAATGCCAGGCACAAATAAAGGGTTCAGTGAATACTTTTGGATGTCACTGAGTACATTTTATTTCATCAATAAAGGGCTCATATAGGCTTTCTATCCTGAAACTTGCACAATGCAGATATTCTTTAATGCAATAAATTATATAATGATGGATACAAAGGCACAATAACAGGCAGGGCTTAGAAGAGGGCCTTTATAAAGGAGGGATTCTAAAGATTATGCTGTATTAACTTCTTTGTAAATTCATCACGAATCATATACTGTAGATTTAAATTTTTTTCTTATAGTTTTGCTCCTTCCTTTAAATATTGTCTATATATTTTCTACCCACATAGACACAGGCTCTGTTGAATTTTCTTGTTTGTTAATGAATTGACTTTAGTTTCCCAAAAAGCAGTTGATTTGGTTCTTCCCTAGAGTCTCTTTCTGATTACTTACTGTAACTTTTCATATAGGTACATACTGTTTTTTTCATACTTATAAAGAAAATTTTACTTTCACCTAGTGTTAGAAATTGAGATTAAATCTCGCAGAAAATCTGTTGCTTATTGTTCTGAAAGTTTAATGTCCATGGGGTCTGAAAATTTCAAATATACCCATATTGTTTTGCCAGCATGTTATCCTGGCTTATTTTCTGCATCATGAGGGCATATTGGCACTTTCTTATATGCAATCTATCTTGGATGAAATGTCCTCACGATATGATTTGTATCTGACATTGTTACCCTGTAGAGACTTAATCACAACCATGTCATTTTGGTTTGTTTTCTACAGAAGTACACTTAAATAGAAATGAAATATAAGTATCAAAGTAAAACACATACATTAAAAATGTTAATTAGATTAATTCAAATCAAAAAATAGAAAATTATTTTCTTTTTAAATATAAATGATGAAGATATACCTTTTCAGCATGATTCTATAAATATAAATAAAAGTGTTTTATTCATATAGATATCTTATATAGCATTTATATTGATTTGTCACATTTTTTGGGGGGGGCCTCACCCGGCAGTGCTCAGGGGTTACTCCTGGCTGTCTGCTCAGAAATAGCTCTTGGCAGGCACGGGGGACCATATGGAACACCGGGATTTGAACCAACCACCTTTGGTCCTGGATCGGCTGCTTGCTCTCCGGGCCCAATTTGCCACATTTTCTTTATAATTTTTATTTTGATCAACTAACCAAAAGCCACATGTGGCTTGTGAACAGAGTTAGATAACACGGATATCTCTCCCTTTCTGACAAAGAAAAATAATTATAGCATCAGGTTCTTTTTTGGAGCTTTACATATTACCTAACATCATCAGAAATGTTAGAGTGATATACATGGAAAAACTTATCTCCCCTATATGTAATCCCTGTTCTTTTTCTTACACATATATACATATATGTGTATATACTTATGTATACATGCATATATGTTTACATACATATGTATATCTGTATAAATATACATATATGTCTATATAGGTGTGTATATATATGTATATATATATCTATGTATATATATGCTAAAAGGCTTTTTAGCCAGATTTTTTGTAATATAATTGTTTTATTTAAGCACCAAGGTTACAAAACGTTTTATAGTTGGGTTCAAGGCATAGAGTGTACAAAAATCTTCACTAGTGCATCTTTTCTGCCACCAATGTCTCCCATTTCTCTCCACCTCTCACCCCCACCTGTCTCTGGGGCAGGTATTTTTCTTCTCTCTCTCTCTTTCTATCTCTATCATTTTGACATTATGGCTTGCACTATTTTAATAAAGGGTGCCCCTCATATCACATTTTTCCTTTCAGCACCCAGTTCTTGTCAAATTATCCCTTTCCTAGTAGATCCTTCTCTACTCTAACTGCACTCACTTCTCCATATTAGCATTTTTTACTATGCCAAATAAAATAGCCACATTACTCAACACAGTGAGTTAAAATTTTGTTTCGTCCTTTTCATAATCTGGTATTTCAAATACTATATATTTAGATTCTATATAATATCAAATAATTTAAATTACATTTAATATAAAGAAAAATATGAAATCCTAGGTAAGGCATTGTATTGTAGACAATACTCCACAAAGTATAGTTTTAGATCATTAGAGAAAGTAATGCTTGCTTAGAAATAGCGCAAAAGGACGCTAAGAAGTGACGATTTTTTTCCGTTACCTCATTTCCACACAGAAAGATTATGCATGCTGATAAAAGGCCTGGTTTTCACTTCTTTGAAAACATCAGTAAGTCCTTTGGAGGAAACATAGCCCAAACAATTTCTGTATACTATCTAAACACTCTTTTACACCACATTCTCAAGAAGACATATGGGAGAATCCTTGTCTTCAAAACTTCAGTTGTGCGTGCAATGTGTATTTTGTAATATTAAAATTTGTATGAATAACTGACTTTGAAAACAAATATATGTTCAGAGTTCGGAAAGCACACATGACTATTGGAGAACATCTTTTCAAAAACATATTAAAGAGTTTGTTAGCAAAAGCGTAAAATGTATAAATAGTGATAAAAGTGCACTGCTCTTAAATGATAAATACCGCTATTTGATTCATATTCAAACTGCTACTCATTTAGCGTATCTTTTTTTTTGCAATTGGAATAAATTAAAATAACTTTTATAATCTGTACAATACAAGTTTAACTTATGCCATTAAAAATGAAATTAGAAGTTGGAAATGGCAAATGTCTTATTCATAAACACAATATTTTTTAGTATTTTACTTCTGCATTAAAGCCAGAATTGTTTTCAGATCTTTTTTTTTTTGTTTACAGTTTTTTTCTTTTCCAAGCAGTTGCAAAGACAATAGAAGATGTTATTTTTACATTGTCCTTATTTTTAAATTGACTAAAATTATGGTGTAGAAGAATCTGTAAGTGGTGTATAATAAAAGAGTAAGGCACATATGGAGCTTTCAACAAAGGAATATTAATAAGGATATTAAAAACAAAAATGCATTTTATTACATTTTACATTTAAGAAAGCTTCAATTATTGTAAAAAACAAAACACCTTTTAAAGAGCAGAAAACAATATGATTTTTTAAAAGAGCTATTTTCACAAAAGTTTGGTGTCTAAAGTAAGGATCATGATTTCCATAATATTCTTGATATAAATATCATTCAATTTCAGTTCAGAGATATTAAAATGTCCTTGATTTTTTACCCCAAATTAAATTTATAAATAACAAATTAAAAATAAATTCTATTAATCTGACTTTCTGCTGATGATATTCAATATATTAAAATGTCCTTGATTTTGATCCCAAATCAGATTCATGCATAGCAAATTAAAAATAAAATAACAACTTTCATGAATCATACTTTCTGATGGATGTAGAGATTGGTGGTAGTGGATTCAAAGATTTCAAATAACAATGCAATAATAAAAGAAGGTGGTAAACAAACTAAATAGAAAGAAATTAAAAAAATAAATAGTGAAAGAACTGCCCCTGATAACACTACAGCTTACATTGGCCAAATCTAATATTTAGAAGTGTGACAAGAAATCATATCCATTATGTGTCTCAAGATCTCAATCATTTTTCCAGAACGAGTTAACTTAGTTCAATTACAGTGTGTAATCATGTGTCTAACTTTTACCAATTTAATTTTATAAGTAATGGGTTAATACTGCCTTTGAACAGGTTTGTTATTGTCATTGTCTTTATTCATGGTTCTAAATAGTTGAAGAGATGATGGCCTTTTGTTTGTCTCAATTCCTGCTACTGACACTTGGATTAATTGCTTAGGTTACTCATACTATTTTTCTTCTTCATGCAAGATTATGGGTACCAGTGAGGACTATATAGTCTTAGGTAAATTAGGCAGGGGTCTAGAAATGTTCTGTCAACAATGTATTTTAATTAACATATAATCACAAGAATAGTTTTCTATTACTTCGCCTCTTATCAAAACAACTATTTTAAATCATTGATTACCTCTTTGCACCTCAAAATATTAACTTATCTAATTTCAACACAAAAAAACTCCTCAGTTTGTAGAATAAAAGCTCCAGTCCTGAACAGAATTGTAGAAATACTTAATGGCATTTAGGCATTAATACATGTTAACTTGTGAATAAATTATTTTTGAATGGAATGTTGTTCTCTAATTATCTGAAGAATAAATACCAAAAGCGTTTCCCATTTAATCATTATATGTTTGCCTTTTATGAAGGAGTGACTGCTGCCATTTATCATGTAGAAATTCCTTGCTTTATAGATCACATGTGATTAAGAGCATTAGGTGTCTGGCTCTGGTGAATACGTTGAGAAAGACGTACTTAGTTTTTATAACTACTTCAATAAAGGATGAGTGAAAATTGTTCAGCAAATAGTAATGACAATAGGGTTTTTAACCAATTTCAATGTATTTAATTACATATTCAATATATTCAATAGTCAATATATTTAATTATTTCAGTATATGCATTTAAACATAGTTATTTGTTACAGTTTTATAAGTGGATTTATTTTAATTAATTAAACTAAGTTTTAAATTATATTCGATATTTTAAACTATCTGATAGGATACCTGATAAGAATGCTTATCTCCAAAACATACTAAATACAACTTTATGCTGTGGTCTATTTTAAACATACCAATTAAAATGTAATTATTTTATAATTTAAATCTCATACAACAAATTACACCAATATTAAAATAACTAATTATATTAAGTAAACATAAATGTCAAGTTATTAATTATTATTTAGTTAATTTATATACATTAGAAAAAATGAGAATAAAAATTAACAATCTGAACTTTAGTTTTATTAATATTCATTTATTTATTATTTTAAGTAGGGTTAGGGGTATGACCAATCTCTCCTTGAATTTCTTGATTTTCAAGATTAACTCATGACTGTACTAAGTAATTTATTCTGGGTTGTTTACAGGTTTACATGCAGTTTCAGAAATTAAATCTGAGTCACTCATATGTATATAAATGCATTAATTCCTGTGCTAATCCCCCAAGCCAGGAGCGATTTATGAACGCATAGCCAAGAGTAATCCTTGAGAGTCATGGATCTTCAGAATCTATAGGAATATTTTTGGGGTTTTTAGCTTATTAATTTCTGTTTGAATTTTATTTCCTTGTCTGCCTATTTTTTATTTATTTTTATAATTTTCCAATTTTATAAACTGTGCCATTTAATTGTTTATGTAGGCCCATTCTTACTACCTGATGTTTGCTGGCAAAGCTATAACATTTACTTAACATAATCACAAAGCACAAATACATTGGGTGTGGTTTTGGCAATTGCCTAGCTTATGGCTGACCTGTGTTCCATCCCTGACATCCCATATAATGATCCAAACCTAGCAAAAAAAAATCTTGAAAAAAAATATGCATACTTATGTTTTCCATAGTGTTTCATACTATAGCTATAGCCAGAATATGCAAACCACATAGATGATCAATGGTATAGGATTTAATTAAAAGTATGCATACATACATAATATAAGCGCACATGGAAAACAAAAAGACACCAGGTCAAAAAGATAGAACAAAAGTGTTAGCCTTATAAAGGCTTGTTACTACTGAGCAGTACCAGGTCACAAACATATCAAGGTAATGTACTCCATACAACAACACTAAAAAAGATAAAAACATGCATTTTTCTGTGATACCAAGGAGATATTTCTAATAGTTTCCACTTATTTCCTGCATACAAATATGTCAGTCATTTTACAACATATTAATCTGTCCTGCTGTTTACTCAACCACAGATTTTTAACATGGGGGAAACATTTGTTCATCTTGTCATAATACCTTCATGGATGCCACCCTTCACTGTAACATCATCTGTTTCTTGACCTCTATATTTTCCTGTTAATCATGCAACCAAATTAAAAATATGACTAAACTCAAATAACATCCTGTTTTCTCAGACTTCTAAAACTTGAGTGGCATTTAAAAATCAACTCTATCGCAAGATAGACAGATTAAATCACATATTCATTTTTTTACCTTATGCAATAGTGGTTTCTCAATACTCTCATTTTTTTTCATCCAAATTTTTTTTCAGTCCTCGTGGAGATACAATATCCTGTACTCAGAAAGAACAGAAGCTGCCAGATGGAAAGCTCTTCAGCTCCCTACCAAGAGATTTGCCTCCGCATTTCCCTTCTTTAGTCATTCATAACCTATTTATTGCTTGACACTGGAAGCTCCTGATGAGCAAAACAGACCTAATTCTCATTCTTAAATAACTTTACTGAAGGAAAAAGGAAGGTAATCAAATTAAAAAACAAAAACAATGATTATCAGTTAAAACATAGGAGATATACAGGTCTTATGATAGAATAACAGTGCAATTTTTTTCTGTATTGTCTATGACCATGTGATATTCTAGAGGAATAACATTTAAAATTAGGAAGACAGAAATAATCATGTGGAAAGTGGGAGGAAAAGCATAGCCATAACATATAATAGCATGTGAGAAGGCCTGAAAAGAAAGAGTTTGGTTCAATGTAGAAATACTTAAAGTACTAGCTTGGTCAAAATACAGTGTAAAAATAGGAAAGCTACTGTAGATATCTATAAAGAATTATGCTAAACAATATGGGCAAAACTTGCAGATTTAAGGCTAAAATAGCTTGTTCTGGAATTAGGCAGTCTGGGTTTGATTCTGTATGCAGAAGCTATAGATTATATAAACAAATTATATAGTATGCTATGTCTATACTGATATTTTGTTTAAAAATCACATTATTTAATGGTAAATTCAAGATTTTTATGAAATATACAATATATGTATTGTATTTTATGAAATATACAATATATGAAATATACAATATGTGTTACATGTAGAGCTCATGTTAAAGTTTCTAATTCAATGAAGCTAAAGTTCAGTTTTGCTGTTATTTATTTTTTGTAGATTTAGCTTTATCACAAGATGAAGGCTTCATTTTCAAAATCATGTATACTCATAATAATTGTTAAAGTTGGAAGAACCGGGATATTTTCAAGTATTACTTGAACTGAATATAATGATAACGCAGGAATAGAAAAATAGTCTTTTAATATTTGATTTTCATGCCTACACAAGTACACATACAAACGAAGGTTGGGTTGACAGAAGCAATAATCCAATCTGAGAGTGTATTAGAAAATTGATTTTATATTCACCATGGAAAGGAAAATAAATTTGGTAAGCAATAAAAAGTTTAGTAGAATTTACATCCAATGGAAAGACATCTATTTGAAAGATACATTGTGTGCCATTATTAAAACTTGTAAATCTTGGGGCCATAGAGATAGCATGGAGGGAAGGCATTTGCTTTGCATGCAGAAGGTTGGTGGTTCGAATACTGACATCCCATATAAAAAAACACAATAAAACAAAACAAACAAACAAAAACGTGTTAATCAGATATGCAACTTAGAAACAGGATTTCTTTAAAATAATGGTGGCATTTTAATTTCAATGAATATGAGAAAACTCCTATATTAATTTTATGCAGAATTGACTCTTTGAAGATTGATAATGTGTCAATTTTATTCCCCATGTTCATCACCAATTATGAGTTCTTCTGTATTAATTCCAATTATTCTGTTATTTTCTCAATATTGATTATTCAATTTATATTTATTATTAGAATATGCCCCTGAACACCTCAATTCCTTTGCTGATGACTTCAATTACTGAAACCTATAGAAGTGAGTTGATACAAGCATATCTGGCTTGCCTTTAACATATATGTCTCAGTTACCTCTTACTGAAAGGCTTTCTGTAAAAATATTAGATCCCTTGCTTTTAAAATTGAAGGACTACATTTATTCACCTCCATAATCTAGAATAAAACACCCATTTCAAAACCCTTTTAATGTCGCATGTCAAAATTCAATAAAAACAGTAGGAAAAATAGTGACTCACCAATGTAGTAATAAGTTCAGTCAGCATACAATGACAAAATAAAAGTTTGAAAAACTTGAGCACTAAAACCAGAGCAGAAATGAAACATCAAATGAATAGTAAAAAAAAAAATGTTATATATAGTAAGAAGAAAATATTGACTATATTTTAAGAACAGTTACAAATTTCTAGGAAATATGAGATATCATCTCATAATTTTGAAAATATTGGAAATTGCTTATGATTTCATAAGCATAAGCTAAATTTTATCTTGGTCAATTTGATACTGAAAACTAAACCAAATTAAATTTATCTTGTATTATCAATACCAACACATCAAATATTTTTTCTACTTGCTTTTTTCTTAAGGTTCTTTTTCCCTGTCTTTCCTTCTTCCTTCCATCATTCCTTCCTTCCTTCTTTCCTCCTTCTCTCTCCCCCACTACTTTCCCACCCTTCTTCCTTTTTCTTTTTCTTTCTTTCTTTCTTTCTTTCTTTCTTTCTTTCTTTCTTTCTTCTTTCTTTCTTTCTTTCTTTCTTTCTTTCTTTCTTTCTTTCTTTCTTTCTTTCTTTCTTTCTTTCTTTCTTCTTTCTTTCTTTCTTTCTTTCTTTCTTTCTTTCTTTCTTTCTTTCTTTCTTTCTTTCTTTCTTTCTTTCTTTCTTTCTTTCTTTCTTTCTTTCTTTCTTTCTTCTTTCTTTCTTCTTTCTCTCTTTCTTCTTTCTTTTCTTTCTTCCTTCTTTTATTTTTTCTTTGTATCTTTGTCTTTCTTTGTATCTTTCTTTTACTTTCTTTGTATCTTTGCATCTTTTCTTATTTTCTTTGTGTATTTCTTTGTTTCTTTGTATCTGCTTTTCTCTTTGTTTCTTTCTTTTTATCTATTTGTATCTTTCTCTATATCTTGGTATCTTTCTTTTTTCTCTCTTTCTTTCTTCTTTCTTTTTCTTTCTTCTTTCTTTCTTTCATTCATTCATTCTTTCCTTCCTTCCTTCCTTCCTTCCTTCCTTTCTTTCTTCCTTCCTTCCTTTCTTCCTTCCTTCCTTCCTTCCTTCCTTCCTTCCTCTCTTCCTCCCTCCCTCCCTTCCTCCCTTCCTTCATTCCTTCTTTCTTTCTTTCTTTCTTTCTTTCTTTCTTTCTTTCTTTCTTTCTTTCTTTCTTTCTTTCTTTCTTTCTTTCTTCTTTCTTTCTTCTTTCTTCCTTCATTCCTCCTTTCTTTCTTTCTTTCTTTCTTTCTTTCTTTCTTTCTTTCTTTCTTTCTTTCTTTCTTTCTTTCTTTCTTTCTTTCTTTCTTCTTTCTTTCTTTCTTTCTTTCTTTCTTTCTTCTTTCTTTCTTTCTTTCTTTTTTTCTCTCTTTCTTCTTTCTCCCTATCTCTTTCATTCTCCCTTCCTCCCTCCCTTCCTCTCTTCCTCCCTCCCTCCCTTCCTTCTTTCCTCCCTCCCTCCCTCCCTCCCTTCTTTCTTTCTTTCTTTCTTTCTTTCTTTCTTTCTTTCTTTCTTTCTTTCTTTCTTTCTTTCTTTTTCTTCCTTCCTTCCTTTCTTCCTTCCTTTCTTCCTTCCTTCCTTTCTTCCTTTCTTTCTTTCTTCTTACTTTCTTTCTTCTTTCTTTCTTTTTTCTCTCTTTCTTCTTTCTCCCTATCTCTTTCATTCTCCCTTCCTCCCTCCCTTCCTCTCTTCCTCCCTCCCTTCCTTCCTTCATTCCTCCCTCCCTCCCTTCTTTCTTTCTTTCTTTCTTTCTTTCTTTCTTTCTTTCTTTCTTTCTTTCTTTCTTTCTTTCTTTCTTTCTTTCTTTCTTTCTTTTTATATGCTTGTATGTATTAAAATTTTTAGTATAATCACTAGGTCATGGAAACAAGGTGAGTATTGCTAAATAGTGTATAAACATATCTTTTAAAATATATGTTATGTCAAAAAGGCTTTTATTTAACTCTTAAGACAAAATAAATGATATTTGCTGAGTATATAAATATATTAGTAGCACAATAAACTGTATTTTTCAGTGAAGAATTCATGGTAGGATTTGGACACTAAAACATATTTATTATATCAACAGTAAGAAACGTGTTTGAAATAAGAATTTTAATTATATTATGCCCTAAATTTTATGTGATTCCAGAAATATAACACATGGCCTAAAACATGCTAACAAACAGCTTATTTTCTGTTTCTGCCTACAATGTTTGAGGAGTTCTGCTGGGCATTTTGTACTTAAATTGCATATGACTTTAAACTAGTCAAATTTTTTAATTATTCGATAATAACAATGGCCAATGTATTCATATGATGTAATGCAGTTTTATAGAATACTTCCACTTACCTCCTGTTATTAGTTGTTTTGAATAAGCTTTAACCCAACATTAAATATTATGTTGGGACTACTTTTTAAAATAACAAAAATACTTATACTGGATTAAAGTAAAATGGCTTCTAATAACCAGTCTTATATACTCAGAAAATATTCATTTAGATATTTTGACCCTGCTATTTGTTAAGGTAGAATTTAAGATTTGTTCTTAGGATTCATCACCTCAAGTTGAGAGCAAAGTACTCTGGTAAGAAGCTAAAAAGTGATTTGAAGTTAAATCACTTTAGTGTACAATAGAGCAGACATATGTCAATTTTAAAATTATCATTGCATTTGGGGGGGGGGGCAAACCCATTGTTGCTCAGGGGTAATTCCTGGATATGCGCTCAGAAATTGCTCCTGGCTTGGGGGAACCATATGGGACGCCAGAGGATTGAACCAAGGTTTGTCCTAGACTAGTGCTTGCAAGACAGATGCTTTACCTCTAGTGCCACTGCTCAGGCCCCATCATTGCATTTTTAATGTTTCTTATCTTAATAGTCACATTGGAGAGGGGTATATCAGAAATTGAGGTATAAATATAACATTTTGAAATTCTGTTTGTAAATAGAATTAATCTAAACATTTTCTCATGCTAGAAATTGTGCTGTAGAATTTGGAAATGAAAAATTGTTATAATAACATACAATCATGGTATGTATGAAAAATCATGATTATAGTTGAAACATATGATATGTTTTCAAATAGGACATTGGCAAATAACATCAGATCACCAGGAAAGCCTTTAGAATATACTTAATCTTAGCTATAATGAGTTTCAAAAGAAATATATTATAAAGAATACTGAAGATAGCTATCAGCCAGATTAATTTATAAATAACTTTGAAATCTTAAAAGTATTGCAAAAGTTCTGCCAATGGCTCATAAAAATGTTAGTTACATTTCGTAGAATATAAACACAAAATACATATATAGCTTTAGTTACAGCTTCATACACTTTTTTCTTACAGACAACTATAATTGAGGTATTTTGTAAAATTCACCACTCTGTCCTAGGTTATATCCAAAGCACTGCTGAATAGCTAGATTATATTTTTCCTATTACAAAACCCTTGAGCTTTAAATCCCTCATCAACAATTCTCAAGTACTAGAATTCTACAATAAACAGAAAGTTGACATGATTTTATTTGTTCTGCTACTTACAAAATTCCAGGAGGGTTTCAAACTCATAATAATTGTTATTGTGAAACAGAACAGGCAGTAAAATAAGGTTTTATTACTACAGAAATGAAGAAGTCCACCTTTTGGAAATACCTAAAATCCCTTGCATCATCACAACCAAAACAAAAACCAAGAAAGTTACAGCTTCTAAAAAATAAGATACATAATATAATATTGAGATCCACGAACATATGTATTAGTAGACAACAAATTAGCAAGTATTTTACGTGTAATGATATTTCTCTGAATTATTTAATGGCAAGGTGTCACAAACATAGTACAAAAGGTTAGCCCCTATTTGCATTCAGATAAACCAGTTCCGTTTCTGGTACTCTAATTGCTTACCCAAAGCGAACATTAGGAGTTATCCTCAACAGAGACCAAGAACAAAGGCCTGAACTTAGTTAAGTGTGTTGCCAAACTATGCCTAAAATTATTAAATGTATGAAAATGATCTATATAATTATTTTTACTCCCCTCAGTTGACATCTATATGTACTTTTCTTTTTTAAATGTGATAAAATTAAATTATGCCTGTGTTCACTTTAGACATTCAGTAATTGAAGACAAATGAATTTTATTTTTGGACAAATCTATGCAGCATAGTGATAGTCATACAAATATATGAATATGTAAGTATTATTTCAATTTTCCTTACTATATATAACTGGTTGGGGTTAGTAAAAAGTAATTATTTTCAATACACAAAAGATACTACAAAGTTTAAGCATCTTCACTTATAATTATGCTAATATTGCATACAGTACAGTGGATAGGACATTTGCCTAGAATGTAGCTGAGCCAGATTCAATCCTTAGCACTTCAATGGTCCTCAAAGTCAAGCTAAGGCTGATCTCTGAAAAGAAAACCAGAAGTAAGCCTTTGCTATAAAGTGTGACTCACATACACACACACACACACACACACACACACACACACAAAAGTACGCTCATTTGGAAATGCAAGTTAATATATTTTAGTACCAATACCTTTATTTTATTAAAACACCCATAGTTGATTTCAGAATGACATATTTTAAATAAAAAATGTAACTTGTAGGTCAGAGAGAGTACAGGGGACAGGATAAAATTCTTGTGCACAGCTGACTTTGCTTCCCAGTGCCTTACATGGTCTCATGAATCTCAACAGAAGTGTTCCCTGATAATGCAAGGCCTATGAACTGCCAGCTGTGACTGAAAACAAAAGAAAAAAATACATTTAATTTAAAATGTTAGTGACTAGGCCATAGCATTGATATAGTGGGTAGTATTGCTGGCCTTGAAGGAGGCCAATCAGGTAGGATAGATCTTTACCAACACATATGGTCATGTAAACCCTGTCTGAAGAGATCACTCAGAGCAAAGCCAATAGTAAACCCTGAGTTCTTGCAGGTATATTACCAAAACTAAACTATACTAAACTAAACACAAATGTTGAAGTCACATAACAATTCATTACTCATGTATATTTTATTCATAAATCTACTAGAAAATTAAAAATGACCTAGACTAAAAATTCTTAATTTACTATATTTGTATTAAATTCTTCTAGCATATATAATTTCAATTAGCATATTTTCACTGAAGAAACATGTTTAAAGCAGGAGAACCGGTATGTTACTAAAAAGCACCATTTTGTGCCCTCGGTCAACCCCTGATAAACATTTATTTCCTTCTTTATACTTTACCACGAGCATACAAAGACATTCTAGCTTTCGTCATCAAGAAAAATACACATGAAAATCATCCCCAGGCTACAAAGTTGCTAAAGAAAAACAATACAAAACCTCATTGTTATTATGGATCAAAGATGATATCCTTGAAGACTCAACCAGTAATTACAACTATTTAACTTCTCTGATAAGAATTTTTGAGAGAAAATGTTGATGGTGATTAAGGAGGTCAAAGAAAGAATGAATAGAACATACCACCAACAAAACAAAAGAGCGTTTGAGAAAAAATGTGGAAACTACAATAAGAAAATTATAGGAGTGAAGAGTTTGGTAGGTAAAGTGAATGTTCACTGGAAGATATCAGCAATAGAAAAGTAGTTATTAAGAACAAAATCAGTGAGCTTTAATATGAGATAAAGGAGGATGAGTCCCATGGTAGGAAGTTTGCCACAAAGAGCAATGATCCTAGTTAGGGTAGAGACTTGTCCACAAAAATAGCTGGACCTGATCACCTGATAGTGATGTGCATGGTACTCCTTCATTAACAACCATGTTAATGATTAATCACAGTGTCAAAAAAAAAAGTGAGAGAAGTAAAGTACCTACTGCAGATGCAGGCTAGATGGAGTAGGGGTGTGAGGGAAACTGGGGACATTGGTGGTGGGAAAAGTTCTCGGGTGTATATTTTATGACACATACTCAATCATAAACACTTTTGTCACCTCAGTATTTAAATAAAGAAATCATTAAAATTAAGATAAAGGTTTGGAGTGATAGCACATTAGTAGGACATTTGCCTTGCACACAGCCAACCAGGGACAGATCTGGGTTCAATCCTTGGCATCCCATATGGTCCCCTAAGCCTGCCAAAAGAGATTTCTGAGCATAGAACCAAGAGTAACCCCTGAGCTTTTCCAATGTGACTCAAAGAAAAAGAAAAAAAATTAAGTTAGTTGGTGATATGTGAGCTTTCTATTTGGGATAGATGATGAGATTATGTAGTGACTTGTTTATGGATTTGATTATAAAATAAATGTATATTAACCGGGTTCTGTTATCCTGCAGCTCAGACTAGATTGACGGCAAAATGCTTCTTTCTATAAATTACTATGTTTCTAGAATTTTTGGATCAAAAGTAAGTATTCATTTAAGAATTCAGGACCACAGAGGTAGTGCAGTGCGTAAGAAGTTTGCCTTGCTTGTTGCTGACCCAGGTTCAATATTTGACATCCTATATAATACTCTGAGGACAGTCAGGAATGGTCTCTAAATAGAAATTCAGAACAATCTCTGAACACTATCAGATATAATCCAAAATAGAAAAACAACAAAAATAAACAACAGCATAAACAACAACAAAGGAGCAATAGCAGAAAAAACTTGTTCTTATATGGGGTTGAAGCTATAGCACAACAGGTAGGGAGTTTACCTTACTTGTGGCTGACCCTGGCTTGAAACCTGACATTCCTTTGGGTCCCCTCACTTGCAAGGGTCATTTTTGAACACAGAATCAAGTAAAACCTCTGAGTAACACCAGTTGTGGGCCACATGCCCCGCCCCAAATGCTCTTATATATTACTAAATCTTCAAGACAAAAACTGATTTCTATTTATATGACCATACCATTCAATGAACAAGTGTTTTTAATTCTTGTAACCAAATTTATGTTGTGTGATATTTTTTTGTGCTAGCATACTGCCAATGGTTGAATCATAGTGAAAGAAATTAACATTAAAACTTAGTAATATATTTGTCTAGAATCACTGAATAACAAGCATTGGAAAAAATGTTAAAAAATTCTCAAGATTTCATCCCTCCTCCTCCTCCTCCTCCCTTTTCCTTCTTTCCATCTCGCTTCTCTCCACTTTCTTCCCTCTGGTCCCATCCTCTTCTCTCTCATTTTCTGTGTTCCCTTTCCCCTCTCTCTCCCCTCCATATTTTTCCCCTTATCCCTTTTTCTTTTCTCTTCCTCTTTTCCTCTCTTCCCTTTCTCCCCTCCCCTCCTCATGCCCTCCCATTCCCCCCTTTCTCATTCTCCTTTCCCTCTTTTTTTCCACTCCCTCTCTGTCAATCTATCTCTTTCATGAGGGGCATTACAGTTTCTGTAGTCTATATACCCCTCCCATTATCCAAATATTCCTTTAATGGGTCATAAATAGTAATTTTGGAAAACAACCCCTGGTTTAAAAAGAAAAAAAAAAAGAAAAAAATTCTCAAGATTTATAAAGAACTAAGATAAATTTAATTGTTTTAGGATTTTTATGCAGAATATATGTCCATATATTTACTGATATTTTAAGTAATATTAACATTAATATTAGTATTTAATGATTTGAATTAACTGAATAGAAATAATTATTTAGTTAAAGGATACTTTGAGAGGAGGTTCTCCCAATCTGTCCTCTGGGGCCTAGGTACCATTCTTTTCACATTTCTTTGGACTCTGTAGAGTCTTGGATTATAAACAAGCTTCCAGTATGCAGAGCATGTGCTTCTGACCATTGAACTATTCCTTTGGTCCTCCATGATTTTCTCCTTAATGTAACAAAATTTAAAATATTATGAAAACAATATAAAGGTTGATGGTGAGCAGGAGTAAAATATATGTTATATTAAAACTTTGCAATGCTTTTTTTGTAAAAAACATGTTACTTCATATACTAGATTCTCAGCCCAAGGCTCCAGAGTATAACAAAGTGTCCTAAAAGTTTTGAAATCAAATCAATGATCCTTTATCTATACACATAACATTATATTGTTTTGGATAATAGCATTATAAACTCATTTGAAATAGAACTGATATATTTGGACCAAGAGAGATACTACAGCAGGGAAGGCACTTGCCTTACACACAAACAACAGTTATTGACCCACCCCCACACACACTCTATGTCTATGGTGTCTCAAACCCCATCAATATTTTACAGATTTGGGGTACATATAGCGGGCAGAGCCAGGCATAAGCCCAGATTGTAAAATAATATATTATTACTATATATATAAAATCAAAATTCTTAAGGCTTTTATTTTGTCAGATATTCAACAGGCTAATTATCATAAGATTTCCAAGCATTTTATTTAGTGAATTCTGTTTCATTCCTTCTTACACACTCATAGTGTTATCTTACTTGTTAATTACAATGTATTTTCCAATGTTTTTGAATATATTAATAAAATTTTCTCGTGTGAATCGTTTAGTCTTTTTTTACATTATACAATTTCCTTCACATGTATTATCACTGTGCCTACAACTCCATTTTTAAAAATGCCAGTTGGGTTATTACAATATTCATTGAATGGAGATACTTATTATTAGGGCTGAATTATTTATTATTAGAATGGAAGGTACTAGGTCATATGCTTCCTTTAAATGAATTAGAATAAGGCACCTCATTCTCTACATAGATAAAGCCCTGACACTAGGATTTAGTAGCAGATTATGAACCATGCCTAGCCTTCCTTTGACTTTAGGTCCATGCTATTTCTATAGAACATAATCTTGCCATTGTACTCTTGTACATTGTACTCTTATACTATGATCCTAAGTCTTTGGAAGTTTTAAATGCTAAATTGACAAGATGCCAGTGTTCACTTAATGTTTCTACTCAAATGCATTGCTCCTTCTATCATTACAAGAAATTTAATTCGATTTCCTTGCAAAAAAATCCACTCTATTATTTTCCATATTAAGTCCTGGAGTACAGGTCATTAGGCACGTCAAAGTCAATGTGCTCTACGAAAGTCAACTAGTTCAGGAGGCAAAAATACCATTATTTTTCAGTCTTAGATAATATACCTTTGATCAAATACACCTGTTACCTCTACTGGGCTCATCTAAGCTCAGCTAGTAGGTGAAATATATATGTGTATATATTTTTCTATATTGACTTATTCCTTTAAGAAGTTGTTTTATTCACTCTATTATATATGTCACCTTTATTTCTAATTTTCATCATTTAAATACATTATATAATATTACTGTTAATACTGTTTTTTTATACAGCATGATTCCTCTATTTTATTTTAAAGTTTTATAAAAAGGAAAATAAATCATTTTGTTCTAATCCAATCCATAAGCCACAGATTTATAGATGTTTTGGTGTGGATAAATAGAAGCATTTTCTTAAATGAACATTCATAAATGCCTAAAATATGACATTCCCTATTATTTATTCAAGACACAGACCACTTGAACACTGCTGCTTTACTTACATGTTGTTTTAATTTCCAGGTTTTTATGTAGTCCCTTCATATGGTAACAGAAGAGGTCCTTTTATAACTCTATCTCATGTTTGTTCATTCTAAACTTCCAAAGATTTTTAAGGGCATGTATATTTTTCTAATAAATTTTTCAATATTGTATTTCCTACTCTTATTTGTTTCTTTTATCTTTGATGACATCAAGTTACCCTAGAATACACTGACTAATAAAGCAATTTTGCTTGCCCTTTGAAGTTAATATTTTCCCTTGAACATATATTTATTTTTCTTTTTATCCATTATGGAGATCTTAAAAGTCTATTCTCCTTCTCTCCTATCGTGTCCTTTTAAATAAATTTCATTTAAATAAAACTATCTTGATTTACTAGAAAAACAATTTTATTATATCTCATAAGCCTATGGTTTTAGAGGACATTAACTTAAGTTTCTTTTAAAATTTATTGAGTGTTTTTTCTGTTTCATTCAGATTTGGTCATGTCTGGGGCATCTAAAATGACTTTATGTACTATCTGACAACATGATTGAAATAGATCTGTCTCTCTATTTCTTACACTCTTTTTCTCTCTGTCATTCTTTGTATCTATTTGTCCATGTCAATGATTATCTGTTGTATATCAAGGATTAAATGTTTAATTATTTTATTTCATAGAAATTAAATCAACTGGGAGAAAACTAATAGATCATTTAGACTAAACCTCAGTAAGGAAATAAGTGTTTTGTAGAAAGAAATGGAAGAGAGGAGCTCCTTAAATTATATTTAAGGCTTTTTATTTTTCTTTTGGGGCCACACCCGGTGATGCTCAGTGGTTACTCCTGGGTATGCACTCAGAAATCGCTCCTGGTTTGTGGGGCCATATGGGACTTTGGGGATCAAACCAAGGTCCATCCTGGATTGGCCACGTGCAAGGCTATCACTCCAACTCCTATATTTAAGGCTTTTTATCCCTTAGAAGCCAAATAGAAACCTTCTCTAGTGAATGGGGCAATTTTCTAGATTAGAGTACATTCTGAGACATAAAACTTACCGCCAAAAGGAAGAGGATATAATATTACCAACCACTTCTCAAATTAAAGCACTGAAAATAGATATTAATTACAAATAGAAACAAAGCTAACACCTGTACACTAATAACTCTTCATTGTACAACCTGTGGGTCAGAAAAAAATGAAAAGATTCCTGAAAACAAATAAAAATTAGATCCAAGCTACCAGAAATTGTGGGACATAGCAAAAAAAGTGTTAAGAAAGAAGTGTTAAGAGAAAAATTCACAGGTTGGCAAGCATTCATCAGAAAAGAAGAAAGAGCCCACATAAACAACTTGACTAATCCATTTAATTTATTGGAAAATAATGAACAAAGTGATCCTAAAGCAGGAAGGAGAAAGAAAATAATAAAATTAGAGCATAAATTAAAGAACTAAAATTCCTCCACAACAAATAATTCAGAGATCAGTGAAACCAAGAATTGGTTCTTTAAAAAAAATGATCAAGATCAAAACACCAAGAGCAAGATTCCAAAAGAAAGAGAACCCTAAAAATTCAAACTTAATATGAAATCAGGTAAATAACAGAAGACAATGTAGTAATTCAAAAGATAATAAAATATTACTTTGAGAATTTCTATGGTATGAAACAAATGAGCCTAGAAGAAATTGATAATTTCTTGGACTCCTAAAATCTTTCACAATTGAACCAAAACGAATTGGAATACCTGAACAAACCTACCACTATTGATGAATGTTAAACAATAATCAAAAGTCTGAAACCCAACTACAAACATGTTTGAAATCATGGTGTTTAAATATAGATATTGTTAACAAAACAAAACAAAAAATATTGCTTCAATCAAAAGCCCAGGCCCAGGTATATTCACTAGTGGATCAACCTTAAAAGAGGATATACTGCAGATTCTTTTTGGCTCTTCCAGAAAATCAAATAAACAAAAACATTCCAAATAGTTTTTCTATGAAGTAAACCACCTTGATATCAAAAGCAGATAAAAATACCACAAAATGAGAATCAAAGGCTAATCTCCTAGATGAACACATGCAAAGATTCTCGAGAAAATACTAGCAAATAGAAAGCAGCATGCATTTACAAAGATAATATTATTAGATGCAGAGAAAGTATTTAATAAGATCCAATCCACATTCATGATGAGAAAAATTAGGTAAAA